>NW_027672199.1:0-35000 GCF_964165515.1 Mesoplodon bidens
TCCAGCAGAGCCCCACTCACACCGGGCCACCCACAAAGCCGTGGACCCTCACACCCTCCCACCAGCACAGCCCCGAGACTGCTGACGGGGCAGAGAATATGGAGTCAGGCACAGCTGCAGGGGCTATTGCTGCCTGGAGTGCTGTTTATATTGACCTCAACCCAGGCACACCTGGGGAGGGCTTGCCGGCAGGGTCAGGCTGCCCAGGTCAGCTAATCCTCAGCCCTCGGGGAATCACATTGCAGAAAATGGACCTCGCTAAGACAGAATATTCGCCAAGGAAAAAAAGCACACAATGCCATTTGCAGCACCGTAGATGAGTCTAGAGGTAATCACGTGACTTGGAGTAAGTCAGAAAGTGAAAGACACTTATCATATCATATCACTTATAGGTGTTACCTATAAATTGATACCAGGGCAGATATTTCCACGGAGAAGGGCAATCACAGATTCATTAAACAAACTTATGGTTCACCAAAGGAAAGGTGTGAGGATTGAATTCATTATGATATTGGGGTTAACAGACATATACAAACACAGTAGACGTATATTATCACCAAAGACCTACGGAGTACCAAGAGAAGACTACTCAACATTCTGTCATAACGAACATGGGAAAAGGATCCCAGGAAGAACAGACATATGTATATGTGTAAAAGAACCACCTCTTGCACACCTACAACAAGCTAAACGTTGTACTCAAACTTGCTGTAATAAAAAATAAAAAATTAAATTAAAAACACGAACAAGAAGTAGTGAGACAAACTTGAGGGGCTTTCTCCTGGCACATTCCGTTCTACATTCCAATCTAGAACGCGACTTCCATTGAGGCTCTGCTGCCCTAGTAACCAGATTTGGTAAGGGAGAACTGCTGCCACCTTGTGGCCGTTTCACACAACAGCAGCTTTAATCCCAGCGCTAATGGTCAGTGGATATTCCAAATCATTACAGGCCTGTAAATGACACCTGCCCTGAAAACAAATCCTGGGGTCATATATCGACCAAAAAATTCAAAAGACGTCCATATTTCAAAACGACTGTTTCAAGAGGCATATTTCACGCACATTAGTGTTCTGCTTCTTTTGATTTCTTTCCTTCTTTGTTAAAAAAACGGGAATGGAAAAAGGCAACCCTCAGAATGGGCGAAAACTTTCACAAACGAATCAATGGACAAAGGTTTAATCTCCAATATATATAAACAGCTCATGCAGCTTAATATTAATAAAACAAACAACCCAATACAAAAATGGGCAGAAGATCTAAATAGACGTTTCTTCAAAGAAGACACAGAGATGGCCAAGACGCACATGAAAAGCTGCTCAACATCACTAATTATTAGAGAAATGCAAATCAAAACTACAATGAGGTAAGACCTCACACCTGTTAGAATCGGCATCAACAGATAATCTACAAACAACAAATTCTGGGGAGGGTGTGGACAAAAGGAACCCTCTTCGGCTATTGGTGGGAATGTAAATTGATACAGTCACTATGGAGAACAGTATGGAGGTTCCTTTAAAAAAGTAAAAAGAGAATTACCATAGGATCCAGCAATCCCACTTCTGGGCATATACCCAGAGAAAACCATAAATCACAGAGACACATTCACCACAATGTTCATTGCAGCACTATTTACAATAGCCAGGTAATGGAAGCAACATAAATGCCCACAGACAGACGAATGGATAAAGATGTGGTACATATATAAAATGGAATATTACTCAGCCATAAAAAGGAATGAAACTGAGTCATTTGTAGAGAAGTTGATGGATCTAGAGACTGTCATACAGAGTGAAGTAAGTCAGAAAGAGAAAAACAAATATTGTATATTAATGCCTATATGTGGAACCTAGAAAAATGCTACAGATGAACTGGTTTGCAGGGCAGATATAGAGACACAGAGGTAGAGAACAAACGTATCGACACAAAGTGGGGGAAGCCATGGGGTGGTGGTGGTGGGATGAGTTGGGAGATTGGGATTGACCTGTATACATGTCTATGCATAAAATAGATAACTAATAATAACCTAGTGTATAAAAAAATAAATAAAATTAAATTTCAAAATTTTAAAAAATAAAATGTAAAAATAAAACAGAAAAAAAGTTCTTCCATTCACACTGATGTATTTATAAGAATGAATTATTTCCATGCTTATATCTATAAATACATAAAAGAGGAATAAAATCTAACTTGAACCAAAAAAGAAAAAAAAAAAACTGAACCTAACAGTTATACAGAGGAAAACACTACCAAGGCACTTGCTCCAGTGGTAAACAATTCAGAAATTGGTCTGAGGTGGGGAATCATCTCCCATACAGCCAGCAGCCCCACCCGCCCACGCAAGGAGCGTCCTTATTGCAAAGCTCGGGGACCGTGCCGAGGCCTCTGTGAGTAAACGTGAGCTGAGCCCCAGGCCAGCTGCTGCTGAACTGTTCCCACCCTTCCCAGGTGAAACACCTGAATATGTACAAGGGCTTGAAAGCCTAGAGGAAGGGCCGTGGAGCCACACCAGCGACAGCACGCAGGCCAACTTGGTGCCTGCAGGTCAGCCAGGATGGTCCTGGCCACGGGCGCTCTTCTGGAAGCTTTCCATTGCCCTGCCTGAGATACCCCTCCTGTCCCGGCCCCCACTCCTTTTTTTCCTTCCTCACCTCAGCCCGGAGAGATATTCCAGTGGAAGTTATGGGTGACACATCCTCTTCTTTACAGGTGGCAGCCTGGCAACTCCTGCCGAAAGTCCAGCAGAGCCCCACTCACACCGGGCCACCCACAAAGCCATGGACCCTCACACCCTCCCACCAGCACAGCCCCGAGACTGCTGACGGGGCAGAGAATATGGAGTCAGGCACAGCTGCAGGGGCTATTGCTGCCTGGAGTGCTGTTTATATTGACCTCAACCCAGGCACACCTGGGGAGGGCTTGCCGGCAGGGTCAGGCTGCCCAGGTCAGCTAATCCTCAGCCCTCAGGGAATCACATTGCAGAAAATGGACCTCGCTAAGACAGAATATTCGCCAAGGAAAAGAAGCACACAATGCCATTTGTAGCACCGTAGATGAGTCTAGAGGTAATCACGTGACTTGGAGTAAGTCAGAAAGTGAAAGACACATATCATATCATATCACTTACAGGTGTTACCTATAAATTGATACCAGGGCATATATATCCACGGAGAAGGGCAATCACAGATTCATTAAACAAACTTATGGTTCACCAAAGGAAAGGTGTGAGGATTGAATTCATTACGATATTGGGGTTAACAGACAGATACAAACACAGTAGACGTATATAATAACCAAAGACCTACGGAGTACCAAGAGAAGACTACTCAACATTCTGTCATAACGTACATGGGAAAAGGATCCCAGGAAGAACAGACATATGTATATGTGTAAAAGAACCACCTCTTGCACACCTACAACAAGCTAAACGTTGTACTCAAACTTGCTGTAATAAAAAATAAAAAATTAAATTAAGAACACGAACAAGAAGTAGTGAGACAAACTTGAGGGGCTTTCTCCTGGCACATTCCGTTCTACATTCCAATCTAGAACACGACTTCCATTGAGTCTCTGCTGCCCTAGTAACCAGAATTGGTAAGGGAGAACTGCTGCCACCTTGTGGCCGTTTCACACAACTGCAGGTTTAATGCCAGCGCTAATGGTCAGTGGATATTCCAAATCATTACAGGCCTGTAAATGACACCTGCCCTGAAAACAAATCCTGGGGTCATATATCGACCAAAAAATTCAAAAGACGTCCATATTTCAAAACGACAGTTTCAAGAGGCATATTTCACGCACATTAGTGTTCTGCTTCTTTTGATTTCTTTCTTTCTTTGTTAAAAAAACGGGAATGGAAAAAGGCAACCCTCAGAATGGGCGAAAACTTTCACAAACGAATCAATGGACAAAGGTTTAATCTCCAATATATATAAACAGCTCATGCAGCTTAATATTAATAAAACAAACAACCCAATACAAAAATGGGCAGAAGATCTAAATAGACGTTTCTTCAAAGAAGACACAGAGATGGCCAAGACGCACATGAAAAGCTGCTCAACATCACTAATTATTAGAGAAATGCAAATCAAAACTACAATGAGGTAAGACCTCACACCTGTTAGAATCGGCATCATCAGATAATCTACAAACAACAAATTCTGGGGAGGGTGTGGACAAAAGGAACCCTCTTCCGCTATTGGTGGGAATGTAAATTGATACAGTCACTATGGAGAACAGTATGGAGGTTCCTTTAAAAAACTAAAAACAGAATTACAGTAGGATCCAGCAATCCCACTTCTGGGCATATACCCAAAGAAAACCATAAATCACAAAGATACATTCACCACAATGTTCATTGCAGCACTATTTACAATAGCCAGGTAATGGAAGCAACCTAAATGCCCACAGACAGACGAATGGATAAAGATGTGGTACATATATAAAATGGAATATTACTCAGCCATAAAAAGGAATGAAACTGGGTCATTTGTAGAGAAGTTGATGGATCTAGAGACTGTCATACAGAGTGAAGTAAGTCAGAAAGAGAAAAACAAATATTGTATATTAATGCCTATATGTGGAACCTAGAAAAATGCTACAGATGAACTGGTTTGCAGGGCAGAAATAGAGACACAGAGGTAGAGAACAAACGTATGGACACAAAGTGGGGGAAGCCATGGGGTGGTGGTGGTGGGATGAGTTGGGAGATTGGGATTGACCTGTATACATGTCTATGCATAAAATAGATAACTAATAATAACCTACTGTATAAAAAAAAATAAATAAAATTAAATTTCAAAAATTTTAAAAATAAAATGTAAAAATAAAACAGAAAAAATGTTCTTCCATTCACACTGATGTATTTATAAGAATGAATTATTTCCATGCTTATATCCATAAATACATAAAAGAGGAATAAAATCTAACTTGAACCAAAAAAGAAAAAAAAAACTGAACCTAACAGTTATACAGAGGAAAACACTACCAAGGCACTTGCTCCAGTGGTAAACAATTCTGAAATTGGTCAGAGGTGGGGAATCATCTCCCATAGAGGCAGCAGCCCCGCCCGCCCACGCAAGGAGTGTCCTTATTGCAAAGCTCGGGGACCGTGCCGAGGCCTCTGTGAGTAAACGTGAGCTGAGCCCCAGGCCAGCTGCTGCTGAACTGTTCCCACCCTTCCCAGGTGAAACACCTGAATATGTACAAGGGCTTGAAAGCCTACAGGAAGGGCCGTGGAGCCACACCAGCGACAGCACGCAGGCCAACTTGGTGCCTGCAGGTCAGCCAGGATGGTCCTGGCCACGGGCGCTCTTCTGGAAGCTTTCCATTGCCCTGCCTGAGATACCCCTCCTGTCCCGGCCCCCACTCCTTTTTTTCCTTCCTCACCTCAGCCCGGAGAGATATTCCAGTGGAAGTTATGGGTGACACATCCTCTTCTTTACAGGTGGCAGCCTGGCAACTCCTGCCGAAAGTCCAGCAGAGCCCCACTCACACCGGGCCACCCACAAAGCCATGGACCCTCACACCATCCCACCAGCACAGCCCCGAGACTGCTGACGGGGCAGAGAATATGGAGTCAGGCACAGCTGCAGGGGCTATTGCTGCCTGGAGTGCTGTTTATATTGACCTCAACCCAGGCACACCTGGGGAGGGCTTGCCGGCAGGGTCAGGCTGCCCAGGTCAGCTAATCCTCAGCCCTCAGGGAATCACATTGCAGAAAATGGACCTCGCTAAGACAGAATATTCGCCAAGGAAAAGAAGCACACAATGCCATTTGTAGCACCGTAGATGAGTCTAGAGGTAATCACGTGACTTGGAGTAAGTCAGAAAGTGAAAGACACATATCATATCATATCACTTATAGGTGTTACCTATAAATTGATACCAGGGCAGATATTTCCACGGAGAAGGGCAATCACATATTCATTAAACAAACTTATGGTTCACCAAAGGAAAGGTGTGAGGATTGAATTCATTACGATATTGGGGTTAACAGACATATACAAACACAGTAGACATATATAATCACCAAAGACCTACGGAGTACCAAGAGAAGACTACTCAACATTCTGTCATAACGTACATGGGAAAAGGATCCCAGGAAGAACAGACATATGTATATGTGTAAAAGAACCACCTCTTGCACACCTACAACAAGCTAAACGTTGTACTCAAACTTGCTGTAATAAAAAATAAAAAATTAAATTAAAAACACGAACAAGAAGTAGTGAGACAAACTTGAGGGGCTTTCTCCTGGCACATTCCGTTCTACATTCCAATCTAGAATGCGACTTCCATTGAGGCTCTGCTGCCCTAGTAACCAGATTTGGTAAGGGAGAACTGCTGCCACCTTGTGGCCGTTTCACACAACAGCAGCTTTAATCCCAGCGCTAATGGTCAGTGGATATTCCAAATCATTACAGGCCTGTAAATGACACCTGCCCTGAAAACAAATCCTGGGGTCATATATCGACCAAAAAATTCAAAAGACGTCCATATTTCAAAACGACAGTTTCAAGAGGCATATTTCACGCACATTAGTGTTCTGCTTCTTTTGATTTCTTTCTTTCTTTGTTAAAAAAACGGGAATGGAAAAAGGCAACCCTCAGAATGGGCGAAAACTTTCACAAACGAATCAATGGACAAAGGTTTAATCTCCAATATATATAAACAGCTCATGCAGCTTAATATTAATAAAACAAACAACCCAATACAAAAATGGGCAGAAGATCTAAATAGACGTTTCTTCAAAGAAGACACAGAGATGGCCAAGACGCACATGAAAAGCTGCTCAACATCACTAATTATTAGAGAAATGCAAATCAAAACTACAATGAGGTAAGACCTCACACCTGTTAGAATCGGCATCATCAGATAATCTACAAACAACAAATTCTGGGGAGGGTGTGGACAAAAGGAACCCTCTTCGGCTATTGGTGGGAATGTAAATTGATACAGTCACTATGGAGAACAGTATGGAGGTTCCTTTAAAAAACTAAAAACAGAATTACAGTAGGATCCAGCAATCCCACTTCTGGGCATATACCCAAAGAAAACCGTAAATCACAAAGATACATTCACCACAATGTTCATTGCAGCACTATTTACAATAGCCAGGTAATGGAAGCAACCTAAATGCCCACAGACAGACGAATGGATAAAGATGTGGTACATATATAAAATGGAATATTACTCAGCCATAAAAAGGAATGAAACTGGGTCATTTGTAGAGAAGTTGATGGATCTAGAGACTGTCATACAGAGTGAAGTAAGTCAGAAAGAGAAAAACAAATATTGTATATTAATGCCTATATGTGGAACCTAGAAAAATGCTACAGATGAACTGGTTTGCAGGGCAGAAATAGAGACACAGAGGTAGAGAACAAACGTATGGACACAAAGTGGGGGAAGCCATGGGGTGGTGGTGGTGGGATGAGTTGGGAGATTGGGATTGACCTGTATACATGTCTATGCATAAAATAGATAACTAATAATAACCTACTGTATAAAAAAAAATAAATAAAATTAAATTTCAAAAATTTTAAAAATAAAATGTAAAAATAAAACAGAAAAAATGTTCTTCCATTCACACTGATGTATTTATAAGAATGAATTATTTCCATGCTTATATCCATAAATACATAAAAGAGGAATAAAATCTAACTTGAACCAAAAAAGAAAAAAAAAACTGAACCTAACAGTTATACAGAGGAAAACACTACCAAGGCACTTGCTCCAGTGGTAAACAATTCTGAAATTGGTCAGAGGTGGGGAATCATCTCCCATAGAGGCAGCAGCCCCGCCCGCCCACGCAAGGAGTGTCCTTATTGCAAAGCTCGGGGACCGTGCCGAGGCCTCTGTGAGTAAACGTGAGCTGAGCCCCAGGCCAGCTGCTGCTGAACTGTTCCCACCCTTCCCAGGTGAAACACCTGAATATGTACAAGGGCTTGAAAGCCTACAGGAAGGGCCGTGGAGCCACACCAGCGACAGCACGCAGGCCAACTTGGTGCCTGCAGGTCAGCCAGGATGGTCCTGGCCACGGGCGCTCTTCTGGAAGCTTTCCATTGCCCTGCCTGAGATACCCCTCCTGTCCCGGCCCCCACTCCTTTTTTTCCTTCCTCACCTCAGCCCGGAGAGATATTCCAGTGGAAGTTATGGGTGACACATCCTCTTCTTTACAGGTGGCAGCCTGGCAACTCCTGCCGAAAGTCCAGCAGAGCCCCACTCACACCGGGCCACCCACAAAGCCATGGACCCTCACACCATCCCACCAGCACAGCCCCGAGACTGCTGACGGGGCAGAGAATATGGAGTCAGGCACAGCTGCAGGGGCTATTGCTGCCTGGAGTGCTGTTTATATTGACCTCAACCCAGGCACACCTGGGGAGGGCTTGCCGGCAGGGTCAGGCTGCCCAGGTCAGCTTATCCTCAGCCCTCAGGGAATCACATTGCAGAAAATGGACCTCGCTAAGACAGAATATTCGCCAAGGAAAAGAAGCACACAATGCCATTTGTAGCACCGTAGATGAGTCTAGAGGTAATCACGTGACTTGGAGTAAGTCAGAAAGTGAAAGACACATATCATATCATATCACTTATAGGTGTTACCTATAAATTGATACCAGGGCAGATATTTCCACGGAGAAGGGCAATCACATATTCATTAAACAAACTTATGGTTCACCAAAGGAAAGGTGTGAGGATTGAATTCATTACGATATTGGGGTTAACAGACATATACAAACACAGTAGACATATATAATCACCAAAGACCTACGGAGTACCAAGAGAAGACTACTCAACATTCTGTCATAACGTACATGGGAAAAGGATCCCAGGAAGAACAGACATATGTATATGTGTAAAAGAACCACCTCTTGCACACCTACAACAAGCTAAACGTTGTACTCAAACTTGCTGTAATAAAAAATAAAAAATTAAATTAAAAACACGAACAAGAAGTAGTGAGACAAACTTGAGGGGCTTTCTCCTGGCACATTCCGTTCTACATTCCAATCTAGAATGCGACTTCCATTGAGGCTCTGCTGCCCTAGTAACCAGATTTGGTAAGGGAGAACTGCTGCCACCTTGTGGCCGTTTCACACAACAGCAGCTTTAATCCCAGCGCTAAAGGTCAGTGGATATTCCAAATCATTACAGGCCTGTAAATGACACCTGCCCTGAAAACAAATCCTGGGGTCATATATCGACCAAAAAATTCAAAAGACGTCCATATTTCAAAACGACAGTTTCAAGAGGCATATTTCACGCACATTAGTGTTCTGCTTCTTTTGATTTCTTTCTTTCTTTGTTAAAAAAACGGGAATGGAAAAAGGCAACCCTCAGAATGGGCGAAAACTTTCACAAACGAATCAATGGACAAAGGTTTAATCTCCAATATATATAAACAGCTCATGCAGCTTAATATTAATAAAACAAACAACCCAATACAAAAATGGGCAGAAGATCTAAATAGACGTTTCTTCAAAGAAGACACAGAGATGGCCAAGACGCACATGAAAAGCTGCTCAACATCACTAATTATTAGAGAAATGCAAATCAAAACTACAATGAGGTAAGACCTCACACCTGTTAGAATCGGCATCATCAGATAATCTACAAACAACAAATTCTGGGGAGGGTGTGGACAAAAGGAACCCTCTTCGGCTATTGGTGGGAATGTAAATTGATACAGTCACTATGGAGAACAGTATGGAGGTTCCTTTAAAAAACTAAAAACAGAATTACAGTAGGATCCAGCAATCCCACTTCTGGGCATATACCCAAAGAAAACCGTAAATCACAAAGATACATTCACCACAATGTTCATTGCAGCACTATTTACAATAGCCAGGTAATGGAAGCAACCTAAATGCCCACAGACAGACGAATGGATAAAGATGTGGTACATATATAAAATGGAATATTACTCAGCCATAAAAAGGAATGAAACTGGGTCATTTGTAGAGAAGTTGATGGATCTAGAGACTGTCATACAGAGTGAAGTAAGTCAGAAAGAGAAAAACAAATATTGTATATTAATGCCTATATGTGGAACCTAGAAAAATGCTACAGATGAACTGGTTTGCAGGGCAGAAATAGAGACACAGAGGTAGAGAACAAACGTATGGACACAAAGTGGGGGAAGCCATGGGGTGGTGGTGGTGGGATGAGTTGGGAGATTGGGATTGACCTGTATACATGTCTATGCATAAAATAGATAACTAATAATAACCTACTGTATAAAAAAAAGAAATAAAATTAAATTTCAAAAATTTTAAAAATAAAATGTAAAAATAAAACAGAAAAAATGTTCTTCCATTCACACTGATGTATTTATAAGAATGAATTATTTCCATGCTTATATCCATAAATACATAAAAGAGGAATAAAATATAACTTGAACCAAAAAAGAAAAAAAAACTGAACCTAACAGTTATACAGAGGAAAACACTACCAAGGCACTTGCTCCAGTGGTAAACAATTCTGAAATTGGTCAGAGGTGGGGAATCATCTCCCATAGAGGCAGCAGCCCCGCCCGCCCACGCAAGGAGTGTCCTTATTGCAAAGCTCGGGGACCGTGCCGAGGCCTCTGTGAGTAAACGTGAGCTGAGCCCCAGGCCAGCTGCTGCTGAACCGTTCCCACCCTTCCCAGGTGAAACACCTGAATATGTACAAGGGCTTGAAAGCCTAGAGGAAGGGCCGTGGAGCCACACCAGCGACAGCACGCAGGCCAACTTGGTGCCTGCAGGTCAGCCAGGATGGTCCTGGCCACGGGCGCTCTTCTGGAAGCTTTCCATTGCCCTGCCTGAGATACCTCTCCTGTCCCGGCCCCCACTCCTTTTTTTCCTTCCTCACCTCAGCCCGGAGAGATATTCCAGTGGAAGTTATGGGTGACACATCCTCTTCTTTACAGGTGGCCGCCTGGCAACTCCTGCCGAAAGTCCAGCAGAGCCCCACTCACACCGGGCCACCCACAAAGCCATGGACCCTCACACCCTCCCACCAGCACAGCCCCGAGACTGCTGACGGGGCAGAGAATATGGAGTCAGGCACAGCTGCAGGGGCTATTGCTGCCTGGAGTGCTGTTTATATTGACCTCAACCCAGGCACACCTGGGGAGGGCTTGCCGGCAGGGTCAGGCTGCCCAGGTCAGCTAATCCTCAGCCCTCAGGGAATCACATTGCAGAAAATGGACCTCGCTAAGACAGAATATTCGCCAAGGAAAAGAAGCACACAATGCCATTTGTAGCACCGTAGATGAGTCTAGAGGTAATCACGTGACTTGGAGTAAGTCAGAAAGTGAAAGACACATATCATATCATATCACTTATAGGTGTTACCTATAAATTGATACCAGGGCAGATATTTCCACGGAGAAGGGCAATCACAGATTCATTAAACAAACTTATGTTTCACCAAAGGAAAGGTGTGAGGATTGAATTCATTACGATATTGGGGTTAACAGACATATACAAACACAGTAGACATATATAATCACCAAAGACCTACGGAGTACCAAGAGAAGACTACTCAACATTCTGTCATAACATACATGGGAAAAGGATCCCAGGAAGAACAGACATATGTATATGTGTAAAAGAACCACCTCTTGCACACCTACAACAAGCTAAACGTTGTACTCAAACTTGCTGTAATAAAAAATAAAAAATTAAATTAAAAACACGAACAAGAAGTAGTGAGACAAACTTGAGGGGCTTTCTCCTGGCACATTCCGTTCTACATTCCAATCTAGAACGCGACTTCCATTGAGGCTCTGCTGCCCTAGTAACCAGATTTGGTAAGGGAGAACTGCTGCCACCTTGTGGCCGTTTCACACAACAGCAGCTTTAATCCCAGCGCTAATGGTCAGTGGATATTCCAAATCATTACAGGCCTGTAAATGACACCTGCCCTGAAAACAAATCCTGGGGTCATATATCGACCAAAAAATTCAAAAGACGTCCATATTTCAAAACGACAGTTTCAAGAGGCATATTTCACGCACATTAGTGTTCTGCTTCTTTTGCTTTCTTTCTTTCTTTGTTAAAAAAACGGGAATGGAAAAAGGCAACCCAGAGAATGGGCGAAAACGTTCACAAACGAATCAATGGACAAAGGTTTAATCTCCAATATATATAAACAGCTCATGCAGCTTAATATTAATAAAACAAATAACCCAATACAAAAATGGGCAGAAGATCTAAAGAGACGTTTCCTTAAAGAAGACACAGAGATGGCCAAGACGCACATGAAAAGCTGCTCAACATCACTAATTATTAGAGAAATGCAAATCAAAACTACAATGAGGTAAGACCTCACACCTGTTAGAATCGGCATCATCAGATAATCTACAAACAACAAATTCTGGGGAGGGTGTGGACACAAGGAACCCTCTTCCGCTATTGGTGGGAATGTAAATTGATACAGTCACTAGGGAGAACAGTATCGAGGTTCCTTTAAAAAAGTAAAAAGAGAATTACCATAGGATCCAGCAATCCCACTTCTGGGCATATACCCAGTGAAAACCATAAATCACAGAGACACATTCACCACAATGTTCATTGCAGCACTATTTACAATAGCCAGGTAATGGAAGCAACCTAAATGCCCACAGACAGACGAATGGATAAAGATGTGGTACATATATAAAATGGAATATTACTCAGCCATAAAAAGGAATGAAACTGGGTCATTTGTAGAGAAGTTGATGGATCTAGAGACTGTCATACAGAGTGAAGTAAGTCAGAAAGAGAAAAACAAATATTGTATATTAATGCCTATATGTGGAACCTAGAAAAATGCTACAGATGAACTGGTTTGCAGGGCAGAAATAGAGACACAGAGGTAGAGAACAAACGTATGGACACAAAGTGGGGGAAGCCATGGGGTGGTGGTGGTGGGATGAGTTGGGAGATTGGGATTGACCTGTATACATGTCTATGCATAAAATAGATAACTAATAATAACCTACTGTATAAAAAAAAAGAAATAAAATTAAATTTCAAAAATTTTAAAAATAAAATGTAAAAATAAAACAGAAAAAATGTTCTTCCATTCACACTGATGTATTTATAATAATGAATTATTTCCATGCTTATATCCATAAATACATAAAAGAGGAATAAAATATAACTTGAACCAAAAAAGAAAAAAAAACTGAACCTAACAGTTATACAGAGGAAAACACTACCAAGGCACTTGCTCCAGTGGTAAACAATTCTGAAATTGGTCAGAGGTGGGGAATCATCTCCCATAGAGGCAGCAGCCCCGCCCGCCCACGCAAGGAGTGTCCTTATTGCAAAGCTCGGGGACCGTGCCGAGGCCTCTGTGAGTAAACGTGAGCTGAGCCCCAGGCCAGCTGCTGCTGAACTGTTCCCACCCTTCCCAGGTGAAACACCTGAATATGTACAAGGGCTTGAAAGCCTAGAGGAAGGGCCGTGGAGCCACACCAGCGACAGCACGCAGGCCAACTTGGTGCCTGCAGGTCAGCCAGGATGGTCCTGGCCACGGGCGCTCTTCTGGAAGCTTTCCATTGCCCTGCCTGAGATACCTCTCCTGTCCCGGCCCCCACTCCTTTTTTTCCTTCCTCACCTCAGCCCGGAGAGATATTCCAGTGGAAGTTATGGGTGACACATCCTCTTCTTTACAGGTGGCCGCCTGGCAACTCCTGCCGAAAGTCCAGCAGAGCCCCACTCACACCGGGCCACCCACAAAGCCATGGACCCTCACACCCTCCCACCAGCACAGCCCCGAGACTGCTGACGGGGCAGAGAATATGGAGTCAGGCACAGCTGCAGGGGCTATTGCTGCCTGGAGTGCTGTTTATATTGACCTCAACCCAGGCACACCTGGGGAGGGCTTGCCGGCAGGGTCAGGCTGCCCAGGTCAGCTAATCCTCAGCCCTCGGGGAATCACATTGCAGAAAATGGACCTCGCTAAGACAGAATATTCGCCAAGGAAAAAAAGCACACAATGCCATTTGCAGCACCGTAGATGAGTCTAGAGGTAATCACGTGACTTGGAGTAAGTCAGAAAGTGAAAGACACATATCATATCATATCACTTATAGGTGTTACCTATAAATTGATACCAGGGCAGATATTTCCACGGAGAAGGGCAATCACAGATTCATTAAACAAACTTATGTTTCACCAAAGGAAAGGTGTGAGGATTGAATTCATTACGATATTGGGGTTAACAGACATATACAAACACAGTAGACATATATAATCACCAAAGACCTACGGAGTACCAAGAGAAGACTACTCAACATTCTGTCATAACATACATGGGAAAAGGATCCCAGGAAGAACAGACATATGTATATGTGTAAAAGAACCACCTCTTGCACACCTACAACAAGCTAAACGTTGTACTCAAACTTGCTGTAATAAAAAATAAAAAATTAAATTAAAAACACGAACAAGAAGTAGTGAGACAAACTTGAGGGGCTTTCTCCTGGCACATTCCGTTCTACATTCCAATCTAGAACGCGACTTCCATTGAGGCTCTGCTGCCCTAGTAACCAGATTTGGTAAGGGAGAACTGCTGCCACCTTGTGGCCGTTTCACACAACAGCAGCTTTAATCCCAGCGCTAATGGTCAGTGGATATTCCAAATCATTACAGGTCTGTAAATGACACCTGCCCTGAAAACAAATCCTGGGGTCATATATCGACCAAAAAATTCAAAAGACGTCCATATTTCAAAACGACAGTTTCAAGAGGCATATTTCACGCACATTAGTGTTCTGCTTCTTTTGCTTTCTTTCTTTCTTTGTTAAAAAAACGGGAATGGAAAAAGGCAACCCAGAGAATGGGCGAAAACGTTCACAAACGAATCAATGGACAAAGGTTTAATCTCCAATATATATAAACAGCTCATGCAGCTTAATATTAATAAAACAAATAACCCAATACAAAAATGGGCAGAAGATCTAAAGAGACGTTTCCTTAAAGAAGACACAGAGATGGCCAAGACGCACATGAAAAGCTGCTCAACATCACTAATTATTAGAGAAATGCAAATCAAAACTACAATGAGGTAAGACCTCACACCTGTTAGAATCGGCATCATCAGATAATCTACAAACAACAAATTCTGGGGAGGGTGTGGACACAAGGAACCCTCTTCCGCTATTGGTGGGAATGTAAATTGATACAGTCACTAGGGAGAACAGTATCGAGGTTCCTTTAAAAAAGTAAAAAGAGAATTACCATAGGATCCAGCAATCCCACTTCTGGGCATATACCCAGTGAAAACCATAAATCACAGAGACACATTCACCACAATGTTCATTGCAGCACTATTTACAATAGCCAGGTAATGGAAGCAACATAAATGCCCACAGACAGACGAATGGATAAAGATGTGGTACATATATAAAATGGAATATTACTCAGCCATAAAAAGGAATGAAACTGAGTCATTTGTAGAGAAGTTGATGGATCTAGAGACTGTCATACAGAGTGAAGTAAGTCAGAAAGAGAAAAACAAATATTGTATATTAATGCCTATATGTGGAACCTAGAAAAATGGTAGAGATGAACTGGTTTGCAGGGCAGAAATAGAGACACAGAGGTAGAGAACAAACGTATCGACACAAAGTGGGGGAAGCCATGGGGTGGTGGTGGTGGGATGAGTTGGGAGATTGGGATTGACCTGTATACATGTCTATGCATAAAATAGATAACTAATAATAACCTAGTGTATAAAAAAATAAATAAAATTAAATTTCAAAATTTTTAAAAATAAAATGTAAAAATAAAACAGAAAAAAAGTTCTTCCATTCACACTGATGTATTTATAAGAATGAATTATTTCCATGCTTATATCCATAAATACATAAAAGAGGAATAAAATCTAACTTGAACCAAAAAAGAAAAAGAAAACTGAACCTAACAGTTATACAGAGGAAAACACTACCAAGGCACTTGCTCCAGTGGTAAACACTTCTGAAATTGGTCAGAGGTGGCGAATCATCTCCCATAGAGCCAGCAGCCCCGCCCGCCCACGCAAGGAGCGTCCTTATTGCAAAGCTGGGGGACCGTGCCGAGGCCTCTGTGAGTAAACGTGAGCTGAGCCCCAGGCCAGCTGCTGCTGAACTGTTCCCACCCTTCCCAGGTGAAACACCTGAATATGTACAAGGGCTTGAAAGCCTACAGGAAGGGCCGTGGAGCCACACCAGCGACAGCACGCAGGCCACCTTGGTGCCTGCAGGTCAGCCAGGATGGTCCTGGCCACGGGCGCTCTTCTGGAAGCTTTCCATTGCCCTGCCTGAGATACCCCTCCTGTTCCGGCCCCCACTCCTTTTTTTCCTTCCTCACCTCAGCCCGGAGAGATATTCCAGTGGAAGTTATGGGTGACACATCCTCTTCTTTACAGGTGGCAGCCTGGCAACTCCTGCAGAAAGTCCAGCAGAGCCCCACTCACACCGGGCCACCCACAAAGCCGTGGACCCTCACACCCTCCCACCAGCACAGCCCCGAGACTGCTGACGGGGCAGAGAATATGGAGTCAGGCACAGCGGCAGGGGCTATTGCTGCCTGGAGTGCTGTTTATATTGACCTCAACCCAGGCACACCTGGGGAGGGCTTGCCGGCAGGGTCAGGCTGCCCAGGTCAGCTAATCCTCAGCCCTCAGGGAATCACATTGCAGAAAATGGACCTCGCTAAGACAGAATATTCGCCAAGGAAAAGAAGCACACAATGCCATTTGCAGCACCGTAGATGAGTCTAGAGGTAATCACGTGACTTGGAGTAAGTCAGAAAGTGAAAGACTCATATCATATCATATCACTTATAGGTGTTACCTATAAATTGATACCAGGGCAGATATTTCCACGGAGAAGGGCAATCACAGATTCATTAAACAAACTTATGGTTCACCAAAGGAAAGGTGTGAGGATTGAATTCATTACGATATTGGGGTTAACAGACATATACAAACACAGTAGACATATATAATCACCAAAGACCTACGGAGTACCAAGAGAAGACTACTCAACATTCTGTCATAACGTACATGGGAAAAGGATCCCAGGAAGAACAGACATATGTATATGTGTAAAAGAACCACCTCTTGCACACCTACAACAAGCTAAACGTTGTACTCAAACTTGCTGTAATAAAAAATAAAAAATTAAATTAAAAACCTGAACAAGAAGTAGTGAGACAAACTTGAGGGGCTTTCTCCTGGCACACTCCGTTCTAAATTCCAATCTAGAACGTGACTTCCATTGAGGCTCTGCTGCCCAATAACCAGATTTGGTAAGGGAGAACTGCTGCCACCTTGTGGCCGTTTCACACAACAGCAGCTTTAATCCCAGCGCTAATGGTTAGTGGATATTCCAAATCATTACAGGCCTGTAAATGACACCTGCCCTGAAAACAAATCCTGGGGTCATATATCGACCAAAAAATTCAAAAGACGTCCATATTTCAAAACGACAGTTTCAAGAGGCATATTTCATGCACATTAGTGTTCTGATTCTTTTGCTTTCTTTCTTTCTTTGTTAAAAAAACGGGAATGGAAAAATGTAACCCTCAGAATGGGCGAAAACGTTCACAAACGAATCAATGGACAAAGGTTTAATCTCCAATATATATATACAGCTCATGCGGCTTAATATTAATACAACAATCAACCCAATACAAAAATGGGCAGAAGATCTAAATAGACGTTTCTTCAAAGAAGACACAGAGATGGCCAAGACGCACATGAAAAGCTGCTCAACATCACTAATTATTAGAGAAATGCAAATCAAAACTACAATGAGGTAAGACCTCACACCTGTTAGAATCGGCATCATCAGATAATCTACAAACAACAAATTCTGGGGAGGGTGTGGACAAAAGGAACCCTCTTCCGCTATTGGTGGGAATGTAAATACATACAG
The DNA here is from genome assembly GCF_964165515.1 of Mesoplodon bidens. Lineage (NCBI taxonomy): Eukaryota > Metazoa > Chordata > Mammalia > Artiodactyla > Ziphiidae > Mesoplodon > Mesoplodon bidens. Next base: position 17,903 of record NW_027672199.1, read on the forward strand.
TCACTATGGAGAACAGTATGGAGGTTCCTTTAAAAAACTAAAAAGAGAATTACCATAGGATCCAGCAATCCCACTTCTGGGCATATACCCAGAGAAAACCATAAATCACAGAGACACATTCACCACAATGTTCATTGCAGCACTATTTACAATAGCCAGGTAATGGAAGCAACCTAAATGCCCACAGACAGACGAATGGATAAAGATGTGGTACATATATAAAATGGAATATTACTCAGCCATATAAAGGAATGAAACTGAGTCATTTGTAGAGAAGTTGATGGATCTAGAGACTGTCATACAGAGTGAAGTAAGTCAGAAAGAGAAAAACAAATATTGTATATTAATGCCTATATGTGGAACCTAGAAAAATGCTACAGATGAACTGGTTTGCAGGGCAGAAATAGAGACACAGAGGTAGAGAACAAACGTATGGACACAAAGTGGGCGAAGCCATGGCGTGGTGGTGGTGGGATGAGTTGGGAGATTGGGATTGACCTTTATACATGTCTATGCATAAAATTGATAACTAATAATAACCTCCTGTATAAAAAAATAAATAAAATTAAATTTCAAAAATTTTAAAAATAAAATGTAAAAATAAAACAGAAAAAGAGTTCTTCCTTTCACACTGATGTATTTATAAGAATGAATTATTTCCATGCTTATATCTATAAATACATAAAAGAGGAATAAAATCTAACTTGAACCAAAAAAGAAAAAGAAAACTGAACCTAACAGTTATACAGAGGAAAACACTACCAAGGCACTTGCTCCAGTGGTAAACAATTTTGAAATTGGTCAGAGGTGGGGAATCATCTCCCATAGAGCCAGCAGCCCCGCCCGCCCACGCAAGGAGCGTCCTTATTGCAAAGCTGGGGGACCGTGCCGAGGCCTCTGTGAGTAAACGTGAGCTGAGCCCCAGGCCAGCTGCTGCTGAACTGTTCCCACCCTTCCCAGGTGAAACACCTGAATATGTACAAGGGCTTGAAAGCCTAGAGGAAGGGCCGTGGAGCCACACCAGCGACAGCACGCAGGCCACCTTGGTGCCTGCAGGTCAGCCAGGATGGTCCTGGCCACGGGCGCTCTTCTGGAAGCTTTCCATTGCCCTGCCTGAGATACCCCTCCTGTCCCGGCCCCCACTCCTTTTTTTCCTTCCTCACCTCAGCCCGGAGAGATATTCCAGTGGAAGTTATGGGTGACACATCCTCTTCTTTACAGGTGGCAGCCTGGCAACTCCTGCAGAAAGTCCAGCAGAGCCCCACTCACACCGGGCCACCCACAAAGCCGTGGACCCTCACACCCTCCCACCAGCACAGCCCCGAGACTGCTGACGGGGCAGAGAATATGGAGTCAGGCACAGCGGCAGGGGCTATTGCTGCCTGGAGTGCTGTTTATATTGACCTCAACCCAGGCACACCTGGGGAGGGCTTGCCAGCAGGGTCAGGCTGCCCAGGTCAGCTAATCCTCAGCCCTCAGGGAATCACATTGCAGAAAATGGACCTCGCTAAGACAGAATATTCGCCAAGGAAAAGAAGCACACAATGCCATTTGCAGCACCGTAGATGAGTCTAGAGGTAATCACGTGACTTGGAGTAAGTCAGAAAGTGAAAGACACATATCATATCATATCACTTATAGGTGTTACCTATAAATTGATACCAGGGCAGATATTTCCACGGAGAAGGGCAATCACAGATTCATTAAACAAACTTATGGTTCACCAAAGGAAAGGTGTGAGGATTGAATTCATTACGATATTGGGGTTAACAGACATATACAAACACAGTAGACATATATAATCACCAAAGACCTACGGAGTACCAAGAGAAGACTACTCAACATTCTGTCATAACGTACATGGGAAAAGGATCCCAGGAAGAACAGACATATGTATATGTGTAAAAGAACCACCTCTTGCACACCTACAACAAGCTAAACGTTGTACTCAAACTTGCTGTAATAAAAAATAAAAAATTAAATTAAAAACACGAACAAGAAGTAGTGAGACAAACTTGAGGGGCTTTCTCCTGGCACACTCCGTTCTAAATTCCAATCTAGAACGTGACTTCCATTGAGGCTCTGCTGCCCAATAACCAGATTTGGTAAGGGAGAACTGCTGCCACCTTGTGGCCGTTTCACACAACAGCAGCTTTAATCCCAGCGCTAATGGTCAGTGGATATTCCAAATCATTACAGGCCTGTAAATGACACCTGCCCTGAAAACAAATCCTGGGGTCATATATCGACCAAAAAATTCAAAAGACGTCCATATTTCAAAACGACAGTTTCAAGAGGCATATTTCACGCACATTAGTGTTCTGATTCTTTTGCTTTCTTTCTTTCTTTGTTAAAAAAACGGGAATGGAAAAAGGTAACCCTCAGAAGGGGCGAAAACGTTCACAAACGAATCAATGGACAAAGGTTTAATCTCCAATATATATATACAGCTCATGCGGCTTAATATTAATACAACAATCAACCCAATACAAAAATGGGCAGAAGATCTAAATAGACGTTTCTTCAAAGAAGACACAGAGATGGCCAAGACGCACATGAAAAGCTGCTCAACATCACTAATTATTAGAGAAATGCAAATCAAAACTACAATGAGGTAAGACCTCACACCTGTTAGAATCGGCATCATCAGATAATCTACAAACAACAAATTCTGGGGAGGGTGTGGACAAAAGGAACCCTCTTCCGCTATTGGTGGGAATGTAAATTGATAGAGTCACTATGGAGAACAGTATGGAGGTTCCTTTAAAAAACTAAAAAGAGAATTACCATAGGATCCAGCAATCCCACTTCTGGGCATATACCCAGAGAAAACCATAAATCACAGAGACACATTCACCACAATGTTCATTGCAGCACTATTTACAATAGCCAGGTAATGGAAGCAACCTAAATGCCCACAGACAGACGAATGGATAAAGATGTGGTACATATATAAAATGGAATATTACTCAGCCATATAAAGGAATGAAACTGAGTCATTTGTAGAGAAGTTGATGGATCTAGAGACTGTCATACAGAGTGAAGTAAGTCAGAAAGAGAAAAACAAATATTGTATATTAATGCCTATATGTGGAACCTAGAAAAATGCTACAGATGAACTGGTTTGCAGGGCAGAAATAGAGACACAGAGGTAGAGAACAAACGTATGGACACAAAGTGGGGGAAGCCATGGGGTGGTGGTGGTGGGATGAGTTGGGAGATTGGGATTGACCTGTATACATGTCTATGCATAAAATTGATAACTAATAATAACCTCCTGTATAAAAAATAAATAAAATTAAATTTCAAAAATTTTAAAAATAAAATGTAAAAATAAAACAGAAAAAAAGTTCTTCCATTCACACTGATGTATTTATAAGAATGAATTATTTCCATGCTTATATCCATAAATACATAAAAGAGGAATAAAATCTAACTTGAACCAAAAAAGAAAAAGAAAACTGAACCTAACAGTTATACAGAGGAAAACACTACCAAGGCACTTGCTCAAGTGGTAAACACTTCTGAAATTGGTCAGAGGTGGGGAATCATCTCCCATAGAGCCAGCAGCCCAGCCCGCCCACGCAAGGAGCGTCCTTATTGCAAAGCTGGGGGACCGTGCCGAGGCCTCTGTGAGTAAACGTGAGCTGAGCCCCAGGCCAGCTGCTGCTGAACTGTTCCCACCCTTCCCAGGTGAAACACCTGAATATGTACAAGGGCTTGAAAGCCTAGAGGAAGGGCCGTGGAGCCACACCAGCGACAGCACGCAGGCCTCCTTGGTGCCTGCAGGTCAGCCAGGATGGTCCTGGCCACGGGCGCTCTTCTGGAAGCTTTCCATTGCCCTGCCTGAGATACCCCTCCTGTCCCGGCCCCCACTCCTTTTTTTCCTTCCTCACCTCAGCCCGGAGAGATATTCCAGTGGAAGTTATGGGTGACACATCCTCTTCTTTACAGGTGGCAGCCTGGCAACTCCTGCAGAAAGTCCAGCAGAGCCCCACTCACACCGGGCCACCCACAAAGCCGTGGACCCTCACACCCTCCCACCAGCACAGCCCCGAGACTGCTGACGGGGCAGAGAATATGGAGTCAGGCACAGCGGCAGGGGCTATTGCTGCCTGGAGTGCTGTTTATATTGACCTCAACCCAGGCACACCTGGGGAGGGCTTGCCGGCAGGGTCAGGCTGCCCAGGTCAGCTAATCCTCAGCCCTCAGGGAATCACATTGCAGAAAATGGACCTCGCTAAGACAGAATATTCGCCAAGGAAAAGAAGCACACAATGCCATTTGCAGCACCGTAGATGAGTCTAGAGGTAATCACGTGACTTGGAGTAAGTCAGAAAGTGAAAGACACATATCATATCATATCACTTATAGGTGTTACCTATAAATTGATACCAGGGCAGATATTTCCACGGAGAAGGGCAATCACAGATTCATTAAACAAACTTATGGTTCACCAAAGGAAAGGTGTGAGGATTGAATTCATTACGATATTGGGGTTAACAGACATATACAAACACAGTAGACATATATAATCACCAAAGACCTACGGAGTACCAAGAGAAGACTACTCAACATTCTGTCATAACGTACATGGGAAAAGGATCCCAGGAAGAACAGACATATGTATATGTGTAAAAGAACCACCTCTTGCACACCTACAACAAGCTAAACGTTGTACTCAAACTTGCTGTAATAAAAAATAAAAAATTAAATTAAAAACATGAACAAGAAGTAGTGAGACAAACTTGAGGGGCTTTCTCCTGGCACACTCCGTTCTAAATTCCAATCTAGAACGTGACTTCCATTGAGGCTCTGCTGCCCAATAACCAGATTTGGTAAGGGAGAACTGCTGCCACCTTGTGGCCGTTTCACACAACAGCAGCTTTAATCCCAGCGCTAATGGTCAGTGGATATTCCAAATCATTACAGGCCTGTAAATGACACCTGCCCTGAAAACAAATCCTGGGGTCATATATCGACCAAAAAATTCAAAAGACGTCCATATTTCAAAACGACAGTTTCAAGAGGCATATTTCACGCACATTAGTGTTCTGATTCTTTTGCTTTCTTTCTTTCTTTGTTAAAAAAACGGGAATGGAAAAAGGTAACCCTCAGAAGGGGCGAAAACGTTCACAAATGAATCAATGGACAAAGGTTTAATCTCCAATATATATATGCAGCTCATGCGGCTTAATATTAATACAACAATCAACCCAATACAAAAATGGGCAGAAGATCTAAATAGACGTTTCTTCAAAGAAGACACAGAGATGGCCAAGACGCACATGAAAAGCTGCTCAACATCACTAATTATTAGAGAAATGCAAATCAAAACTACAATGAGGTAAGACCTCACACCTGTTAGAATCGGCATCATCAGATAATCTACAAACAACAAATTCTGGGGAGGGTGTGGACAAAAGGAACCCTCTTCCGCTATTGGTGGGAATGTAAATTGATAGAGTCACTATGGAGAACAGTATGGAGGTTCCTTTAAAAAACTAAAAAGAGAATTACCATAGGATCCAGCAATCCCACTTCTGGGCATATACCCAGAGAAAACCATAAATCACAGAGACACATTCACCACAATGTTCATTGCAGCACTATTTACAATAGCCAGGTAATGGAAGCAACCTAAATGCCCACAGACAGACGAATGGATAAAGATGTGGTACATATATAAAATGGAATATTACTCAGCCATATAAAGGAATGAAACTGAGTCATTTGTAGAGAAGTTGATGGATCTAGAGACTGTCATACAGAGTGAAGTAAGTCAGAAAGAGAAAAACAAATATTGTATATTAATGCCTATATGTGGAACCTAGAAAAATGCTACAGATGAACTGGTTTGCAGGGCAGAAATAGAGACACAGAGGGAGAGAACAAACGTATGGACACAAAGTGGGCGAAGCCATGGCGTGGTGGTGGTGGGATGAGTTGGGAGATTGGGATTGACCTGTATACATGTCTATGCATAAAATTGATAACTAATAATAACCTCCTGTATAAAAAGAATAAATAAAATTAAATTTCAAAAATTTTAAAAATAAAATGTAAAAATAAAACAGAAAAAAAGTTCTTCCATTCACACTGATGTATTTATAAGAATGAATTATTTCCATGCTTATATCCATAAATACATAAAAGAGGAATAAAATCTAACTTGAACCAAAAAAGAAAAAGAAAACTGAACCTAACAGTTATACAGAGGAAAACACTAACAAGGCACTTGCTCCAGTGGTAAACACTTCTGAAATTGGTCAGAGGTGGGGAATCATCTCCCATAGAGCCAGCAGCCCCGCCCACCCACGCAAGGAGCGTCCTTATTGCAAAGCTGGGGGACCGTGCCGAGGCCTCTGTGAGTAAACGTGAGCTGAGCCCCAGGCCAGCTGCTGCTGAACTGTTCCCACCCTTCCCAGGTGAAACACCTGAATATGTACAAGGGCTTGAAAGCCTAGAGGAAGGGCCGTGGAGCCACACCAGCGACAGCACGCAGGCCACCTTGGTGCCTGCAGGTCAGCCAGGATGGTCCTGGCCACGGGCGCTCTTCTGGAAGCTTTCCATTGCCCTGCCTGAGATACCCCTCCTGTCCCGGCCCCCACTCCTTTTTTTCCTTCCTCACCTCAGCCCGGAGAGATATTCCAGTGGAAGTTATGGGTGACACATCCTCTTCTTTACAGGTGGCAGCCTGGCAACTCCTGCAGAAAGTCCAGCAGAGCCCCACTCACACCGGGCCACCCACAAAGCCGTGGACCCTCACACCCTCCCACCAGCACAGCCCCGAGACTGCTGACGGGGCAGAGAATATGGAGTCAGGCACAGCGGCAGGGGCTATTGCTGCCTGGAGTGCTGTTTATATTGACCTCAACCCAGGCACACCTGGGGAGGGCTTGCCGGCAGGGTCAGGCTGCCCAGGTCAGCTAATCCTCAGCCCTCAGGGAATCACATTGCAGAAAATGGACCTCGCTAAGACAGAATATTCGCCAAGGAAAAGAAGCACACAATGCCATTTGCAGCACCGTAGATGAGTCTAGAGGTAATCACGTGACTTGGAGTAAGTCAGAAAGTGAAAGACACATATCATATCATATCACTTATAGGTGTTACCTATAAATTGATACCAGGGCAGATATTTCCACGGAGAAGGGCAATCACAGATTCATTAAACAAACTTATGGTTCACCAAAGGAAAGGTGTGAGGATTGAATTCATTACGATATTGGGGTTAACAGACATATACAAACACAGTAGACATATATAATCACCAAAGACCTACGGAGTACCAAGAGAAGACTACTCAACATTCTGTCATAACGTACATGGGAAAAGGATCCCAGGAAGAACAGACATATGTATATGTGTAAAAGAACCACCTCTTGCACACCTACAACAAGCTAAACGTTGTACTCAAACTTGCTGTAATAAAAAATAAAAAATTAAATTAAAAACATGAACAAGAAGTAGTGAGACAAACTTGAGGGGCTTTCTCCTGGCACACTCCGTTCTAAATTCCAATCTAGAACGTGACTTCCATTGAGGCTCTGCTGCCCAATAACCAGATTTGGTAAGGGAGAACTGCTGCCACCTTGTGGCCGTTTCACACAACAGCAGCTTTAATCCCAGCGCTAATGGTCAGTGGATATTCCAAATCATTACAGGCCTGTAAATGACACCTGCCCTGAAAACAAATCCTGGGGTCATATATCGACCAAAAAATTCAAAAGACGTCCATATTTCAAAACGACAGTTTCAAGAGGCATATTTCACGCACATTAGTGTTCTGATTCTTTTGCTTTCTTTCTTTCTTTGTTAAAAAAACGGGAATGGAAAAAGGTAACCCTCAGAAGGGGCGAAAACGTTCACAAATGAATCAATGGACAAAGGTTTAATCTCCAATATATATATACAGCTCATGCGGCTTAATATTAATACAACAATCAACCCAATACAAAAATGGGCAGAAGATCTAAATAGACGTTTCTTCAAAGAAGACACAGAGATGGCCAAGACGCACATGAAAAGCTGCTCAACATCACTAATTATTAGAGAAATGCAAATCAAAACTACAATGAGGTAAGACCTCACACCTGTTAGAATCGGCATCATAAGATAATCTACAAACAACAAATTCTGGGGAGGGTGTGGACAAAAGGAACCCTCTTCCGCTATTGGTGGGAATGTAAATTGATAGAGTCACTATGGAGAACAGTATGGAGGTTCCTTTAAAAAACTAAAAAGAGAATTACCATAGGATCCAGCAATCCCACTTCTGGCATATACCCAGAGAAAACCATAAATCACAGAGACACATTCACCACAATGTTCATTGCAGCACTATTTACAATAGCCAGGTAATGGAAGCAACCTAAATGCCCACAGACAGACGAATGGATAAAGATGTGGTACATATATAAAATGGAATATTACTCAGCCATATAAAGGAATGAAACTGAGTCATTTGTAGAGAAGTTGATGGATCTAGAGACTGTCATACAGAGTGAAGTAAGTCAGAAAGAGAAAAACAAATATTGTATATTAATGCCTATATGTGGAACCTAGAAAAATGCTACAGATGAACTGGTTTGCAGGGCAGAAATAGAGACACAGAGGTAGAGAACAAACGTATCGACACAAAGTGGGGGAAGCCATGGGGTGGTGGTGGTGGGATGAGTTGGGAGATTGGGATTGACCTGTATACATGTCTATGCATAAAATTGATAACTAATAATAACCTCCTGTATAAAAAAATAAATAAAATTAAATTTCAAAAATTTTAAAAATAAAATGTAAAAATAAAACAGAAAAAAAGTTCTTCCTTTCACACTGATGTATTTATAAGAATGAATTATTTCCATGCTTATATCCATAAATACATAAAAGAGGAATAAAATCTAACTTGAACCAAAAAAGAAAAAGAAAACTGAACCTAACAGTTATACAGAGGAAAACACTACCAAGGCACTTGCTCCAGTGGTAAACACTTCTGAAATTGGTCAGAGGTGGGGAATCATCTCCCATAGAGCCAGCAGCCCCGCCCGCCCACGCAAGGAGCGTCCTTATTGCAAAGCTGGGGGACCGTGCCGAGGCCTCTGTGAGTAAACGTGAGCTGAGCCCCAGGCCAGCTGCTGCTGAACTGTTCCCACCCTTCCCAGGTGAAACACCTGAATATGTACAAGGGCTTGAAAGCCTAGAGGAAGGGCCGTGGAGCCACACCAGCGACAGCACGCAGGCCACCTTGGTGCCTGCAGGTCAGCCAGGATGGTCCTGGCCACGGGCGCTCTTCTGGAAGCTTTCCATTGCCCTGCCTGAGATACCCCTCCTGTCCCGGCCCCCACTCCTTTTTTTCCTTCCTCACCTCAGCCCGGAGAGATATTCCAGTGGAAGTTATGGGTGACACATCCTCTTCTTTACAGGTGGCAGCCTGGCAAATCCTGCCGAAAGTCCAGCAGAGCCCCACTCACACCGGGCCAACCACAAAGCCGTGGACCCTCACACCCTCCCACCAGCACAGCCCCGAGACTGCTGACGGGGCAGAGAATATGGAGTCAGGCACAGCTGCAGGGGCTATTGCTGCCTGGAGTGCTGTTTATATTGACCTAAACCCAGGCACACCTGGGGAGGGCTTGCCAGCAGGGTCAGGCTGCCCAGGTCAGCTAATCCTCAGCCCTCAGGGAATCACATTGCAGAAAATGGACCTCGTTAAGACAGAATATTCGCCAAGGAAAGGAAGCACACAATGCCATTTGTAGCACCGTAGATGAGTCTAGAGGTAATCACGTGACTTGGAGTAAGTCAGAAAGTGAAAGACACATATCATATCATATCACTTATAGGTGTTACCTATAAATTGATACCAGGGCAGATATTTCCACGGAGAAGGGCAATCACAGATTCATTAAACAAACTTATGGTTCACCAAAGGAAAGGTGTGAGGATTGAATTCATTATGATATTGGGGTTAACTGACATATACAAACACAGTAGACATATATAATCACCAAAGACCTACGGAGTACCAAGAGAAGACGACTCAACATTCTGTCATAACGTACATGGGAAAAGGATCCCAGGAAGAACAGACATATGTATATGTGTAAAAGAACCACCTCTTGCACACCTACAACAAGCTAAACGTTGTACTCAAACTTGCTGTAATAAAAAATAAAAAATTAAATTAAAAACACGAACAAGAAGTAGTGAGACAAACTTGAGGGGCTTTCTCCTGGCACATTCCGTTCTACATTCCAATCTAGAACGCGACTTCCATTGAGGCTCTGCTGCCCTAGTAACCAGATTTGGTAAGGGAGAACTGCTGCCACCTTGTGGCCGTTTCACACAACAGCAGCTTTAATCCCAGCGCTAATGGTCAGTGGATATTCCAAATCATTACAGGCCTGTAAATTACACCTGCCCTGAAAACAAATCCTGCGGTCATATATCGACCAAAAAATTCAAAAGACGTCCATATTTCAAAACGACAGTTTCAAGAGGCATATTTCACGCACATTAGTGTTCTGCTTCTTTTGATTTCTTTCTTTCTTTGTTAAAAAAACGGGAATGGAAAAAGGCAACCCTCAGAATGGGCGAAAACTTTCACAAACGAATCAATGGACAAAGGTTTAATCTCCAATATATATAAACAGCTCATGCAGCTTAATATTAATAAAACAAACAACCCAATACAAAAATGGGCAGAAGATCTAAATAGACGTTTCTTCAAAGAAGACACAGAGATGGCCAAGACGCACATGAAAAGCTGCTCAACATCACTAATTATTAGAGAAATGCAAATCAAAACTACAATGAGGTAAGACCTCACACCTGTTAGAATCGGCATCATCAGATAATCTACAAACAACAATTTCTGGGGAGGGTGTGGACAAAAGGAACCCTCTTCCGCTACTGGTGGGAATGTAAATTGATACAGTCACTATGGAGAACAGTATGGAGGTTCCTTTAAAAAACTAAAAAGAGAATTACCATAGGATCCAGCAATCCCACTTCTGGGCATATACCCAGAGAAAACCATAAATCACAGAGACACATTCACCACAATGTTCATTGCAGCACTATTTACAATAGCCAGGTAATGGAAGCAACCTAAATGCCCACAGACAGACGAATGGATAAAGATGTGGTACATATATAAAATGGAATATTACTCAGCCATAAAAAGGAATGAAACTGAGTCATTTGTAGAGAAGTTGATGGATCTAGAGACTGTCATACAGAGTGAAGTAAGTCAGAAAGAGAAAAACAAATATTGTATATTAATGCCTATATGTGGAACCTAGAAAAATGCTACAGATGAACTGGTTTGCAGGGCAGAAATAGAGACACAGAGGTAGAGAACAAACGTATGGACACAAAGTGGGGGAAGCCATGGGGTGGTGGTGGTGGGATGAGTTGGGAGATTGGGATTGACCTGTATACATGTCTATGCATAAAATAGATAACTAATAATAACCTAGTGTATAAAAAAATAAATAAAAATAATTTCAAAATTTTTAAAAATAAAATGTAAAAATAAAACAGAAAAAAATTTCTTCCATTCACACTGATGTATTTATAAGAATGAATTATTTCCATGCTTATATCTATAAATACATAAAAGAGGAATACAATCTAACTTGAACCAAAAAAGAAAAAAAAAACTGAACCTAACAGTTATACAGAGGAAAACACTACCAAGGCACTTGCTCCAGTGGTAAACAATTCTGAAATTGGTCAGAGGTGGGGAATCATCTCCCATACAGCCAGCAGCCCCACCCGCCCACGCAAGGAGCGTCCTTATTGCAAAGCTGGGGGACCGTGCCGAGGACTCTGTGAGTAAACGTGAGCTGAGCCCCAGGCCAGCTGCTGCTGAACTGTTCCCACCCTTCCCAGGTGAAACACCTGAATATGTACAAGGGCTTGAAAGCCTAGAGGAAGGGCCGTGGAGCCACACCAGCGAAAGCAAGCAGGGCAACTTGGTGCCTGCAGGTCAGCCAGGATGGTCCTGGCCACGGGCACTCTTCTGGAAGCTTTCCATTGCCCTGCCTGAGATACCCCTCCTGTCCCGGCCCCCACTCCTTTTTTTCCTTACTCACCTCAGCCCGGAGAGATACTCCAGTGGAAGTTATGGGTGACACATACTCTTCTTTACAGGTGGCAGACTGGCAACTCCTGCAGAAAGTCCAGCAGAGCCCCACACACACCGGGCCACCCACAAAGCCGTGGACCCTCACAACCTCCCACCAGCACAGCCCCGAGACTGGTGACGGGGCAGAGAATATGGAGTCAGGCACAGCTGCAGGGGCTATTGCTGCCTGTAGTGCTGTTTATATTGACCTCAACCCAGGCACACCTGGGGAGGGCTTGCCGGAAGGGTCAGGCTGCCCAGGTCAGCTAATCCTCAGCCCTCAGGGAATCACATTGCAGAAAATGGACCTCACTAAGACAGAATATTCACCAAGGAAAAAAAGCACACAATGCCATTTGCAGCACCGTAGATGAGTCTAGAGGTAATCACGTGACTTGGAGTAAGTCAGAAAGTGAAAGACACATATCATATCATATCACTTATAGGTGTTACCTATAAATTGATACCAGGGCAGATATTTCCACGGACAAGGGCAATCACAGATTCATTAAACAAACTTATGGTTCACCAAAGGAAAGGTGTGGGGATTGAATTCATTATGATATTGTGGTTAACAGACATATACAAACACAGTAGACGTATATTATCACCAAAGACCTACGGAGTACCAAGAGAAGACTACTCAACATTCTGTCATAACGAACATGGGAAAAGGATCCCAGGAAGAACAGACATATGTATATGTGTAAAAGAACCACCTCTTGCACACCTACAACAAGCTAAACGTTGTACTCAAACTTGCTGTAATAAAAAATAAAAAATTAAATTAAAAACACGAACAAGAATTAGTGAGAAAAACTTGAGGGGCTTTCTCCTGGTACATTCCGTTCTACATTCCAATCTAGAATGCGACTTCCATTGAGGCTCTGCTGCCCTAGTAACCAGATTTGGTAAGGGAGAACTGCTGCCACCTTGTGGCCGTTTCACACAACAGCAGCTTTTATCCCAGCGCTAATGGTCAGTGGATATTCCAAATCATTACAGGCCTGTAAATGACACCTGCCCTGAAAACAAATCCTGGGGTCATATATCGACCAAAAAATTCAAAAGAAGTCCATATTTCAAAACGACAGTTTCAAGAGGCATATTTCACGCACATTAGTGTTCTGCTTCTTTTGATTTCTTTCTTTCTTTGTTAAAAAAACTGGAATGGAAAAAGGCAACCCTCAGAATGGGCGAAAACTTTCACAAGCGAATCAATGGACAAAGGTTTAATCTCCAATATATATAAACAGCTCATGCAGCTTAATATTAATAAAACAAACAACCCAATACAAAAATGGGCAGAAGATCTAAATAGACGTTTCTTCAAAGAAGACACAGAGATGGCCAAGACGCACATGAAAAGCTGCTCAACATCACTAATTATTAGAGAAATGCAAATCAAAACTACAATGAGGTAAGACCTCACACCTGTTAGAATCGGCATCATCATATAATCTACAAACAACAAATTCTGGGGAGGGTGTGGACAAAAGGAACCCTCTTCCGCTATTGGTGGGAATGTAAATTGATACAGTCACTATGGAGAACAGTATGGAGGTTCCTTTAAAAAACTAAAAACAGAATTACAGTAGGATCCAGCAATCCCACTTCTGGGCATATACCCAAAGAAAACCATAAATCACAAAGACACATTCACCACAATATTCATTGCAGCACTATTTACAATAGCCAGGTAATGGAAGCAACCTAAATGCCCACAGACAGACGAATGGATAAAGATGTGGTACATATATAAAATGGAATATTACTCAGCCATAAAAAGGAATGAAACTGGGTCATTTGTAGAGAAGTTGATGGATCTAGAGACTGTCATACAGAGTGAAGTAAGTGAGAAAGAGTAAAACAAATAATGTATATTAATGCCTATATGTGGAACCTAGAAAAATGCTACAGATGAACTGGTTTGCAGGGCAGAAATAGAGACACAGAGGTAGAGAACAAACGTATGGACACAAAGTGGGGGAAGCCATGGGGTGGTGGTGGTGGGATGAGTTGGGAGATTCGGATTGACCTGTATACATGTCTATGCATAAAATAGATAACTAATAATAACCTACTGTATAAAAAAAAATAAATAAAATTAAATATCAAAAATTTTAAAAATAAAATGTAAAAATAAAACAGAAAAAATGTTCTTCCATTCACACTGATGTATTTATAAGAATGAATTATTTCCATGCTTATATCCATAAATACATAAAAGAGGAATAAAATCTAACTTGAACCAAAAAAGAAAAAAAAAACCTGAACCTAACAGTTATACAGAGGAAAACACTACCAAGGCACTTGCTCCAGTGGTAAACAATTCTGAAATTGGTCAGAGGTGGGGAATCATCTCCCATAGAGCCAGCAGCCCCGCCCGCCCACGCAAGGAGCGTCCTTATTGCACAGCTCGGGGACCGTGCCGAGGCCTCTGTGAGTAAACGTGAGCTGAGCCCCAGGCCAGCTGCTGCTGAACTGTTCCCACCCTTCCCAGGTGAAACACCTAAATATGTACAAGGGCTTGAAAGCCTAGAGAAAGGGCCGTGGAGCCACACCAGCGACAGCACGCAGGCCACCTTGGTGCCTGCAGGTCAGCCAGGATGGTCCTGGCCACGGGCGCTCTTCTGGAAGCTTTCCATTGCCCTGCCTGAGATACCCCTCCTGTCCCGGCCCCCACACCTTTTTTTCCTTCCTCACCTCAGCCCGGAGAGATATTCCAGTGGAAGTTATGGGTGACACATCCTCTTCTTTACAGGTGGCAGCCTGGCAACTCCTGCAGAAAGTCCAGCAGAGCCCCACTCACACCGGGCCACCCACAAAGCCGTGGACCCTCACACCCTCCCACCAGCACAGCCCCGAGACTGCTGACGGGGCAGAGAATATGGAGTCAGGCACAGCGGCAGGGGCTATTGCTGCCTGGAGTGCTGTTTATATTGACCTCAACACAGGCACACCTGGGGAGGGCTTGCCGGCAGGGTCAGGCTGCACAGGTCAGCTAATCCTCAGCCCTCAGGGAATCACATTGCAGAAAATGGACCTCACTAAGACAGAATATTCGCCAAGGAAAGGAAGCCCACAATGCCATTTGTAGCACCGTAGATGAGTCTAGAGGTAATCACGTGACTTGGAGTAAGTCAGAAAGTGAAAGACACATATCATATCATATCACTTATAGGTGTTACCTATAAATTGATACCAGGGCAGATATTTCCACGGAGAAGGGCAATCACAGATTCATTAAACAAACTTATGGTTCACCAAAGGAAAGGTGTGAGGATTGAATTCATTACGATATTGTGGTTAACAGACATATACAAACACAGTAGACATATATAATCACCAAAGACCTACGGAGTACCAAGAGAAGACTACTCAACATTCTGTCATAACGTACATGGGAAAAGGATCCCAGGAAGAACAGACATATGTATATGTGTAAAAGAACCACCTCTTGCACACCTACAACAAGCTAAACGTTGTACTCAAACTTGCTGTAATAAAAAATAAAAAATTAAATTAAAAACACGAACAAGAAGTAGTGAGACAAACATGAGGGGCTTTCTCCTGGCACATTCCGTTCTACATTCCAATCTAGAACGCGAATTCCATTGAGGCTCTGCTGCCCTAGTAACCAGATTTGGTAAGGGAGAACTGCTGCCACCTTGTGGCCGTTTCACACAACAGCAGCTTTAATCCCAGCGCTAATGGTCAGTGGATATTCCAAATCATTACAGGCCTGTAAATGACACCTGCCCTGAAAACAAATCCTGGGGTCATATATCGACCAAAAAATTCAAAAGACGTCCATATTTCAAAACAACTGTTTCAAGAGGCATATTTCACGCACATTAGTGTTCTGCTTCTTTTGATTTCTTTCTTTCTTTGTTAAAGAAACGGGAATGGAAAAAGGCAACCCTCAGAATGGGCGAAAACTTTCACAAACGAATCAATGGACAAAGGTTTAATCTCCAATATATATAAACAGCTCATGCAGCTTAATATTAATAAAACAAACAACCCAATACAAAAATGGGCAGAAGATCTAAAGAGACGTTTCTTCAAAGAAGACACAGAGATGGCCAAGACGCACATGAAAAGCTGCTCAACATCACTAATTATTAGAGAAATGCAAATCAAAACTACAATGAGGTAAGACCTCACACCTGTTAGAATCGGCATCATCAGATAATCTACAAACAACAAATTCTGGGGAGGGTGTGGACAAAAGGAACCCTCTTCGGCTATTGGTGGGAATGTAAATTGATACAGTCACTATGGAGAACAGTATGGAGGTTCCTTTAAAAAAGTAAAAAGTGAATTACCATAGGATCCAGCAATCCCACTTCTGGGCATATACCCAGAGAAAACCATAAATCACAGAGACACATTCACCACAATGTTCATTGCAGCACTATTTACAATAGCCAGGTAATGGAAGCAACATAAATGCCCACAGACAGACGAATGGATAAAGATGTGGTACATATATAAAATGGAATATTACTCAGCCATAAAAAGGAATGAAACTGAGTCATTTGTAGAGAAGTTGATGGATCTAGAGACTGTCATACAGAGTGAAGTAAGTCAGAAAGAGAAAAACAAATATTGTATATTAATGCCTATATGTGGAACCTAGAAAAATGCTACAGATGAACTGGTTTGCAGGGCAGAAATAGAGACACAGAGGTAGAGAACAAACGTATCGAAACAAAGTGGGGGAAGCCATGGGGTGGTGGTGGTGGGATGAGTTGGGAGATTAGGATTGACCTGTATACATGTCTATGCATAAAATAGATAACTAATAATAACCTAGTGTATAAAAAAATAAATAAAATTAAATTTCAAAATTTTAAAAAATAAAATGTAAAAATAAAACAGAAAAAAAGTTCTTCCATTCACACTGATGTATTTATAAGAATGAATTATTTCCATGCTTATATCTATAAATACATAAAAGAG
>NW_027672198.1:0-21258 GCF_964165515.1 Mesoplodon bidens
GACTACCTTCAAGTCTCTGGTCAAATGTCACCACATCAGTGAGACCTTGATCATCCTATAAAAAACAGCTGTTGTGCATCCCCATGCAGGTGCACACATTAACCTACACATGCTCCATTCCATCTCTGATATAGTTTTCTCCATATGTTTGTTCCCGTCTGCCAAACAATATATCAATATTTTGGTATTGGTTTATTTTCGGTCTCTTCCCTAGGTAGAATGCGAATTCCGTGCAGGTAGAGTCATGATTTTTTCACTGCAGAACCTACAACAATCATTGGCACATAAGAGTCACTCAGTAAATATTTCTAGGGTGAAAAAAAGAAAGGTGATATATCCTTACCTTAGATTATCCACTGCACATTTTGGTATGCTTTGCATTACTTGCTCAAATGATCTTACACTCCAGCCATACGTACCTATTGGCAGTTCTTTAGGCCCACCATTGCTCTGTATGCCCTCGTGTCTTTTTTTTAATTTAATTTTATTTTTTTAATATCTTTAGTGGAGTCTAATTGCTTTACAATGGTGTGTTAGTTTCTGCTTTATAACAAAGTGAATCAGCTATACATGTACATATATCCCCATATCTCGTCCCTCTTGCGTCTCCCTCCCACCCTCCCTATCCCACGCCTCTAGGTGGTCACAGGACATATATACACTCACTACCAAATGTGAAATAGATAGCTAGTGGGAAGCAGCCACGTAGCACAGGGAGATCAGCTCTGTGGTTTGTGCCCTCTTGCTTTTTAAATCTTGCTGTAGCCTCTGCCTAGAATGTTCACTTCTGAAACTTTTTTGTTGTCTTTCACACTTCTACATTTCCTTCAAAACACAAATCAGGTGTCCTGTTCTTCAAAAATATTTCATGATGAACTCATTCTTTCTCTGTGTCCTCCTTCCCACCCTGGCACCCTGTCCTGGCACTTATCTACTCATTATGTTATACTATTCTGTCCAGTTGAAACTCCTCCCAGCTTTACCAGAGACCACTTGAAAGCAGGGACTGCTTCTGACGTCAAAAGCACAATGCCCCAATGCCTGGCATATGACAGCTACTCATAAATGATCAATAAATGAACAACAACCCACCTTATTCTTTTTTCTTATCGTAAGAAGCTACTCTTCATTGCTTTAAACTTCTAAAATTGCCCTGAGGGATATAATAGTAATGAGTGTTCCTGAAAATCAAGAGAATGGACACTTATGGTAAGTAGCTTGAAGATCAGCCAAGTGAAAACTTGAATAGCTCCCAAGGAAGAGGAGTGAGGCATTCGAGCTCCTTTAGGAGTAGCAAGTAGCAGTGATGCTGGTGTTCACACTGCCATGAAGAAAACCACTGCCATGTGAAGCTCCTAACACAAGTAAATATGTAGTATCTCTGAGGTATGTGATAGTATGTGAGAGTAGATCATGACAGAACTCTTCAGCAACCTTGTTTCTGGATTTTACCTCATCCAGCATCACTTGGTGTATGTTGAGGTAATGCACAAATTTTACTAGGTAATTAGTCTAGGACTTATTCCTCTAGGGTAGAAAGATGCTATCTTACTCCAATCATGTTGCTATAACAAAATACCACCAACTGGGTAGATTATAACAACAGCAATTATTGCTCACAGTTCTGGAGGCTGGGAAGTCCAAGACAGAGGTGCTAGCTTGTTTGCCTTCTGACACCAGGAGGAAAGTGGAAAGTAGTCATGTATGTCCCTGCAGGTATTTGTAGGTTGTCTTCCACCCTGAGATTTCTCTGCTGCCTCCCCTCCCTTAAACAAGTGTCAGAGAGGATTGGAGCTCTATCTTCACAGCGCTTGCTGACTTTTCAAGAGAAACATTTTTATTGTACAGATAGACCCACAGACATACTGAAATAGATATCCGCAGCTCTGTTGGATGTGTAGTATTTAGCTTCTTCGGTCTGTGTGTGAAACACTTCTAACATGCTTCCCCTCCTCCAATGCCCACAGGGCCACCAGTTTTCAGCCTGTTTTCTCTGTTCTGTTAAACACACCTCTTTTTCTAGCAGCTGAATGGGAAGGAGGACCCCCCTTTCAGTTGTCATCTTCCTCGAAACTGTTCACTCTAAACGAATTCTCACATTTCCCTTCTGAATCTATCTACCATCTCCCTCTATGTCCAAACTCCTCCTGATAGACAAATTTATTGAGCGCTTAAATGTATACCAGTTACCATTTGTCAGTGGCATTTAACCCTCACAAATATTATCCACACTACACAGTTAAATATTGAGGCTTAGAGAAAGTAAGAAACTTGCCAAAAGTTGCACACTTAACAAGTGACATGTCTAGGATTCAGGCACAAAAGATTTGAGCCCAGAGGCCATGCTCTTAACCATGAAGTGAAACCCTCTAAACAGGAAGAAGTTAACACCTGTTCAAGGGAAATGGAGGGTCCATGCTAGCTCCCTTATTTATACCAGCTGCCCGAGGGGAAAGTTTAACAGAAAAGTGTTCCCATTTAATTTTTCTGTTTCTTTAACCATTGAATTAAACAATAACACATCCTCCTTAAATGCAATCTCTCTTTGATTCAAGCTTTCTGATTATTTCAGAAACTTCAGTGAATAGTTTATATCTTCATAATTTTTTTCTTTAATTTCAGAACTTTGTGAGAAGGATAATGCTATTTTCTTTTAAGTGATTAGATAATTTTGTAATTTTCTATGCTAAAAAGTATACTTATACTATAGTATATATAAATTCTATGTATTTAGTGTGTACTTTTGTTAAAGCATTGTAAAATAACAACTGAATTGTACTCCAATAAATACATCATTTTCCTCAACATTGACTTAATGTGCACTATAGTTCATATTTTTTTCTGATTAGTTCAGAATTAGAGAATTACCATTTTGAGACTGGTTTTTACTAACTCTAACTTCCATGTTCCTAATTTCCATGTTCCTAATGAATAAACTAAGCTTTATTTATCCTTAATATTTTCTGACCTCTTCACTTCAATTGAAATCTGGATTGTTTCAAATGATTCCCCTACCATCTCCACCACAAATTTAGCTTTCTCTTTCTCTAGTATAAGAAGAGCCAGCCTGCTTCTTACATTTAGGCCACTTTCTGATTATTATTCTATAATCTCTGTATTCCCCTAATTTTAACTTACTGTTAGGAAGTAAAGTTGGCCCTCTCTCTATTCAAACCACTCCTGTATCCTCCAGAACCAGCGCCTACTTCTACTTTCCTGAATGAGGTCAACTACACTTCACCAAGCTTAATGTTTTTTAATTTTAACTAATTAATTTTTTAAAAATTAATTTTATTGAAGTATAGTTGATTTACAGTGTGTTAGTTTTAGGTGTACAGCAAAGTGATTCAGTTATACATATCCATATATCTATTCTTTTTCAGATTCTTTGCTCATATAGGTTCTCATAGACCAAGCTTACCAATTTTATAGTTTCATTGCCTGTCTTCATCTATGCCATGACCTCATTTCTCATTCACATCTCAAAATTAAACTTTCAGAACTCCATTGCAACAACGATCAGTGGTCTAATGAACTTGTATAAGATGACCAGAAGTTGAAGTATTGTAAGCATTAGTAATATAAAAGTCCAACTTCTGTCTGTTCTGCAAATGAATATATGTTTAATCCTAAATATATGTTTAGTACTAAAAGTTTCACCATGGTAGTGTGAGTCTTTCCAAAATTTATTACATTCCTATTATATGCCAAGCACTGACTTACTCTTTGATTTCATTTTCCCCCCAATTTTGTTTTCCAAACACAGAATGACAACTTGGTGAAAAAAAACCCTGCGGTATATACCAAATACCAAGATGTGCATCCTCTGCCCATCCTCATTTCTGTATTCCCACTCATCCCATCGTAATTAGATTCTGCCACTTTTCTCCTGAGCCCTATAATAGTCTCATGTCTACTCACTTCCCATCTCTTCCCCGTCTTTTAATCTCAAATACAGTTCATACATACAGAACATCACCTGAATGATGTTCATAACTGATGGCTGCTTGCTTTCTTAAGAATGCTTAAAAGATGCAGTGTTGGAAGAGAAAGCTGTCACCACCTGCTGACTTGTGCCCAAAGTCTCAGAGGCTGAAACTTCTGCTTTCATAAATGGGGAGGTCCAGCACAGAAGTGAATTGAAGAAGTGCCACAAAAGAGCTTATGAGCCTTTTAAAGACTTCCCAGGAGATATACACACACACATACATGTACACAAGATGTTCAGTGTGATTTCAGAGAAATTCTCAGAGACCTCATATGTCTCGAACACTGGGTAAGACCTCTGCTTCCAGACATTCTAAAATTTACTCTTGAATAATGCAACCCAGAGAGTGGAGTACTTGGACCAAATTACTTATATCCCTTATAGTATTATTTCTGGCAAATTACCCCATCCGCTTTTGGCTTGCATAACACACAATTACAAGAACTTCTTTTCTATCTATTGGTAGAGGTCCTCTTCCATCACATCCTGTATACAAAGACTATATAAGTGCACATAATGTCTTACATATTATTTCATAGGGTTAACAGATACTTGGTGTCCAATGTAGAATAACATGGACTATGGGCTAACAGTGTTCTATAAAGAATAAAGTAGTTCTTTGTAAACTAGACTGTTTATATATTTCATACACACGCTTTGTTTCCCAGTTATTCTCTCTTATCACTTAATAAATTCTTTTGATGTCTTTTCTATATCATTTGTACTAAAGTGAAACAAAGCAAGATGTTTTTGATTGCTCCATACCTGGACAAAAGTGTTAGAATGGAAGCCTAGAGGCTGCTATGGTGGTAGCAGTCATAATGAAAATGAGAGAACCCCTAAATGGATGTGGTTTTCCTGCTTCAATTACCTGGAGATTGTTTTCCAGTGCTGACACCAGGATGTTCTGCATTTTGCTTTAGTGAAAGGAATGAGTGTTTCCTCTACAGTTTTAATTATAATTTTGTTTCCTCTAAAATGGCTATGTAATTTCATTGACCATTGAGTTAATACAAAGTGAACTCCTTGGCCTGGCCCTCCAGGCACTCCAACTGTTCTAACCTATCCCTGCTGCTCCATCACCTCCCCTTCTCCTACACATGGGCCTGTGCTGCCATCAAACTGCACAAACCTCTCTTCTCTCAAGTGCTGGGGAGTTTTCTAATCTCTGTGTCACTTTTCATTCTGCTGATTATGTCAGGAATCGGATTTTCTTAGATGCGATGCATACTAAATCTACTTTACACGTATAACATGCTTATATAGTTAGTAAATTTGACAAAAAATTATTAAATGATACCTAATGATGACTACATTATAAAATCATATATATATGCTTTTTCATATATATTCATGTCTTTCAACACTAACCTCACCCTCTCCATTCTCATAATACTTAAAATATGCTTGCTTTATGTTGTCCAGGCCATTGCACGTGGTGCTCTCTTTGCCTGGACTTCTCTCCTTCCTCCGTTCTTCTACTTGCTACCACTTCCCCATGTAATGACCCGATTTGGAGAAGACTTGTTTCTGCTTCTCTTATGGGTTCCCTTAGTACCCTATTCTAAGTTCTATTAATTCAGACTGCATTGTAACTCCCTGTTCATTGTCTTACTTGCTCATTGTGTCCCCAATGCCTATACAGCACCTAACGTTTGGAAAGTACTCAAATAAATGAAAGTTGGTGACATTGAAATACATGTATAACTGGTTTAGAAGAGTTAAATGATCATTGTTATTGAAAGTCATAAAGATACTTACGCCTTTGACCCAGTAATCCAGGAGTCAAAAATTCAAATGCTTTCAGGGTCAAGCAGGTAATCTAAATGTACAATGTTGGCCTGGGGGAAGGCAATGGGAATACAGGTTACTGTACTTGCCTCACCTAAACACATTCAGATTTACACTTTTATAAATACTGTCGATACAAGCCAAACAAACCATAACCCCTGTCTCATTCAAAGAAACAATTCTGTAGAGGAAAAAAATATTCATAATAATATTATTTGTGAATCTATCTGTTATAAGGAAAAAATGAAGACAAATAGCTAGTAATAGGAAGCGGATTAAATTAAATATAGATTGTATCCATTAAATATCATGTATTCTTTAACATTAAAATAATCCCCCAATTGTAATATATGAAAAATGCTTTCGTTATTGGAAATGGTGAAGGAATAACACAAAACTCTGTGTTTGCTGTAATTGCAACCATGTAAAAATATACATCCTTGTTAAAAAAAAAGGATTATGCAAAATGAAGATAACTATGTTAGGGTGCTCAAAATAGAAATGATTTTTGTAAAGTTCAGCATTTAATAATGCCGTCATTTTTCCAATCCTAGTCTCTGGAGAAAGCTTTGGCAATATCTCTTGGAGTCTTAGAAGATGATACCTAGCAAGCAGAACCAGGTTACTTTGGGTAAAAGCTGAAGAATATGAATTGTGGGCTGAGCTACAAATAACATTGTCATAGCAACCTCCAAAGATTTCATAGAAAAGGCATGACTTGGATTTCTCTTTTTTTTTTTTTTAAGGAAAATGACTAACAAGATCCCTTTTAAAACAGTTCCGATATAGTGCGGGATAAGATACAATAAGTTTGATAAAGAGTTTTGTTGAGAAATTGGGATAACCTGGCAGAACCTTGAGATCAGAAGTGAGACTCCCTAGTGTAGCCTTAGCACATTATTTTGTGTGTGTATTGATTAGTTTTCAGTGACGTAACACTTATGTGATGCCAATCTGCCTTCCCTGCAGATAATATTTATTTAATAATAAAATATTAAGAACAATATAATAATTCTATAATGATAATAATGGTTATTGTTAGTAAAAAAAGTTCAATTCTCCTTGTTAAGAGACATTTAATATATTTCTCTGATTCTTTATAAAGGCTTGATTATCTGTTCTCAGGGTTCTTCTGTGATACTATATATAACCTCCTGGAAACAGAGGACTGTGGAAATACTGATAGTGTCAACGGAAATCATTGTAACTTCTTTGGAAAGGGCGTATTCCATCAGTCTCATTGCCTCATTTGTTAAGCTGAATCGCCATCCTCAGTGACAGATCTTTTCAGTGTCCAAACTTCCTGCAAGGATTTATGTATTAACCCCATTCTGTTTGAGTTTAGATCAGGAGTGTCCCTTAGGTTATTTTAGGAGCCCAGGTTTCCTGTAGTTTGCAAAAGCTGGCCCAGCCCACTGGCAGAAAATCTGCTTCTGATAGCATAGTCCTGTGGTAACAACTTTGGTATCTTGCACAGATAAGCAGCCTTGATATAGGTCCATGTGGTTAAGGAGGAAGACATTGTCAGTAATTACTTTTACGGGGAAAATGCTAGTTAGCAATTTTTTTCCAGTTCGAGGTAAACATGTAAATCTGGGCTTATCATAAATAGCAATATATCCAAAGTATCATTCTCAGACTACACACAAATTTTTGACTCTAGCTTTCTGTGTAACGTTAGAAAAACAAACAAACAAAAAAGCATAGTCAGATCACCTGTTACCTCAAAATAAGGAGCTGTGTGGCAGCATCGGGAAGCATAATGAGTGAAGCCAGAATTAACAAGTAGCAGGGCTGAGTGTGGAACCCCTGCAGTTCAGGCCTGACCATTGAAACTGGCACCTGATTGCCCTTACAAGTACTACCTGTTCACTCAGTTCTTGAAACAATCAAATGTATACCGTAAATATCATGGTTCTGCTAACACCTTTTGTGTGTTTTCTGAAGCCACTGGTAGAACTAACCTTTTTAACCATCTGCTGAGGACAGAAGTCACGTTATAAGTCAAGTGGAACTTTGAGTTCGATTTCCATTTCTAAACATTTGACCGCAAAATTAAACCTCTTAAAGAAGATTCTTAAAGAAGAATTCAGTCTTCTGGGTAAGTGGGATCTGTCCACTCGTTCATTCAACAGTTACTGAGCTGCTGCTTCATGTAGAATGTACAAGTGGGTTAAAAGATGTTTGAGGAGATTACTGTCTCGTTAGCCATCCAACTAATCAT
This sequence comes from Mesoplodon bidens, assembly GCF_964165515.1. Lineage (NCBI taxonomy): Eukaryota > Metazoa > Chordata > Mammalia > Artiodactyla > Ziphiidae > Mesoplodon > Mesoplodon bidens. Next base: position 8,004 of record NW_027672198.1, read on the forward strand.
CACTCATGCTGAAGTTTTGAATCAGAAAAAAAAAGAGTTGAACCAATATTTGTTAAATTTTGCACACAAATAGCCCTAGGGAGCACAGAAGGGAAGATTTTTTCCATTGAAAAAATGTATGACTTTTCTGAATAAATTAATATGTATCTTAATCATCTACGTTTCAAATGAGGAAAAGATTAATTTAACAGAATCATTCTGTAAAACCCCTACTGCTTTGAATCCTATGAGAACTTGTTGCTAATTTGAGGCTTTCAAATTTAAAGTCATAAGATAAGTTGAGCAGTCAATAACCTTGAAATTTAGGAAAGTGACTGACATGGACTAGCCAGAACGTTTTTTGCAGTAATTTGATTTATAACTCTGCCCTAATCACTCTTAAAAATCAGCTAGACAGTAAAAAGTTCTCTACCTTCAAACCTCTTGATGCAGTTTTGCAGATTAATCTGAATGGGTTGAAAATTTGATGAAAGGATGGAGAGCATCTAAATTTAGTTTTTCTGGATAGCCACACACAAAAGAATGAGACTAGACCACTATCTTATACCATACATAGATATCAACTCAAAATGGATTAGAGACTCCAATGTAAGATCTGAAACAATAAAACTCCTAGAAGAAAACATAGGCAGTATTCGCTTTGACTTTGGTTTTAGCAATATCTTTCTGCATATGCCTCCTCAGGCAAGGAGACAAAAGCGTAACTAAACAAATGGGACTATTATCAAACTAAAAAGCTTCTGTACAACAAAGGAAACATCAACAAAATGAAAACCTACCAAATGGGAGAAGATATTTGCAAATCATGTATCTAATATCCAAAATAGATAAAGAATTCAAGCAACTCAACAACAAAAAAGCTAACAATCCAATTAAAAAACGAGCAGAGAAACTGAATAGATATTTTTCCAAAGAAGGTATATAGATGGCCAACAAGCATGTGAAAAATGTTCAACATCACTAATTATCAGGGAAATGTAAATCAAAACCACAGGGAGATATCACTTCACACCCATTAGAATGGCTATTATCAAAAAGACAAGAAATAGGGCCTCCCTGGTGGCGCAGTGGTTGAGAGTCCGCCTGCCGATGCAGGGGATACGGGTTCGTGCCCCGGTCTGGGAGGATCCCATATGCCGCGGAGCGGCTGGGCCCGTGAGCCGTGGCCGCTGGGCCTGCGCGTCCGGAGCCTGTGCTCCGCAACGGGAGAGGCCACAACAGTGAGAGGCCCGCATACCACAAAAAGAAAAAAAAAAAAAAAAAAAAAAAAAAAAAAAAAAAAAGACAAGAAATAAGTGCTGGAGAGGAAGTGAAGAAAAGGGAACCCTTGTGCACTTTTGGTGGGAATGTAAATTAGTGCAGCCACTATGGTAAATCACATGGAGATTCCTCAAAAAATTAAGACTAGAACTATCATATGATGTAGCTATTCCACTTGTGGGTGTTTATCCAAGGAATACAAAAACACTAATCTGAAAAGATATATGCACCCCTGTGTTCATCACAGCATTATTTAGAATAGACAAGATGTGGAGACAACCTAAGTGTTCACTGATGGATGAATGGATAAAGAAGATACACACACACTTACAATGGAAGAATAGCCATAAAAAGATGAAATCTTGGCATTTGGGACAACATGGCTGGACCTTGTGGGTATTATGTTAAGTGAAATAAACCAGATGGAGAAAGACCAATCCCATATGATTTAACTCATATGTGGCATATAAAAACAAGCAAAACAAAATGAATGAAGAAACCAAACTGAAACAAATAGATACAGAGAACAGAGTAGTGGTTAGCAGAGGAGAAGGGGGTGGAGGGAGGGCAAGATGGGTAAAGGGGGTCAACAATATGATGACAGTTGACAACTAACCTTTTGGTGGTGAGCACACTGTAGTTTATATAAATGTCAAAATATAATATTATACACCTGAACCTTATGTGTGATAAACCCATGAAACTATAAATAAATAAAAATTTAATAAATAAATTTACTTTCATTAACTTATGAAACAGCAACATACTTTGCCCAATTTACTTAGCTTCAGAATTTTCATTTGTACAGTTTGAACCAGAAGAAGTACCTTTTTATTGGTTTATTTTTTTTTCTAAAATTCTAAGACTAAATTGTTATTACAATGTCTTCACAAAATTATTAATAGAATGCCTTCATAATTATCTCACGTAAATATTTAGATAAATAGCTATGTAATAGCTGAATTTTCTCAAACTGTTAAAATATTATTTCTAAAGGTATATTTCAGGTTAAGAAGGATTAAGCTGCAGAGATATAATGTTTAATGATATTTCTCAAGTGATAAGAACTTACTGTCAGAAGCATGTAATGTATTAGTACTCTCATTATGGAGTTCAGATTCTCTCTTCAGCAGAAAATGCTCAGGGCATATGTGAGTGATGATAATTTTTTTTTCTATGCCTATATTCCTATAGCATTTCTTATCATGATGTCATTGGGTAACTGCATTTAAAGTGGGCTCTTAGGGACTTCCCTGGTGGCGCAGTGGTTAACAATCCACCTGTCGGGGCTTCCCTGGTGGCACAGTGGTTGAGAGTCCGCCTGCCGATGCAGGGGACACGGGTTCGTGCCCTGGTCCGGGAAGATCCCACATGCCGGGGAGCGGCTGGGCCCGTGAGCCATGGCTGCTGAGCCTGCACATCCGGAGCCTGTGCTCCACAACGGGAGAGGCCACAGCAGTGAGAGGCCCACGTACAGCAAAAAAAAAAAGAATCCACCTGTCAATGCGGGGGACACAGGTTCGAGCCCTGGTCCGGGAGGATCCCACATGCCGTGGAGCAACTAAGCCCATGCACCACAACTACTGAGCCCGTGTGCCACAACTACTGAAGCCCACGTGCCTAGAGCCTGTGCTCTGCAACAAGAGAAGGCACCGCAATGAGAAGCCCGCGCGCCACAACGAACAGTAGCTCCCACTCCCCGCAACTAGAGAAAGTCCACGTGCAGCAATGAAGACCCAACACAGCCAAAAATAAATAAATTAGAAAAAAAGATGATTCTTTAATAAATCAATCAATCAATAAATAAAGTGTGCTCTTAAGCATTTGCCAATTAAAGAAACTCAACATAAAGACCCAAAGACCCCATCTGAGTTTGCTAAGTGATGCAGTGTTAATAAAACTGTGGCTCATTGGAATGTAGTGTGTTACAGGATTTTTTGCACACTTAGCTCTTCAACTGATTTGGTTTGGATTTTAGTCAAATTACTTGGTACCTTGGTTAAGTGGGCTTGTGAAAAATACCTGATATATACAACCACTTCCTATGGAGCTAATAGCTATGTGTTTGCTAAGTATTTTGTGAGCAGAAAAGATCAGAGAGCAAAGAAAGCTGGATTTCCTTAAAAGCACTGAACTGTAACATGTATGTAAAGACTGGGTAATTACTGGGCAGAAACAGGCCCGCCAGTAAAAGCCAAATATATGCAGCTCCCTTCTTCTGCTGAAAATCTGTCCTAGTTTCATGTTAAATTATATATTAAAAGAATACTGCATTTTTCTATAATGATGTTTTTATAATATAGAGGGTGTTTCTGACCAAAGACTCTACATCCACAATATATGATAAAAGCAAAGGTATAATGATAAAATATCATACTCAACTCATTTAAGTAGTAAAGTATATTCTAAACCTCATAATGGACAAATACAGTCACTGTGAGGTGGTTCTATAAGTCTCTAATATATTTTAAAAAGGTATATATCATGTTCAAACCAATTTCTACTATATCTTAAATTATAACTATATAAAATGAACCCATTAACTTTAATGACCACTTATTTACACTAATATAAGTCTGTTCCCCAACAAGAAAGATGTACATATGTATATGGGTGTTTGTATGAGTTAGATAACTGGCATCTTTTAAAAAACTGCTCAAGAAAGTTTGAAGTAATGAATTTTCATGTAGCATGAGGAGGTAATCAAAATCATTCTCCCATATTTCCTTAATTCTAAGGTGCCATATGTTGTATATGTCCTTAAGTTAGTGAAACTTTTTTTGGAAAGAAAAAGCAAGTACACCCAATGCGCACATTAGAAGGAAAATTCTGGTTTTATAAATTTTATAATGAAAAAAAGAAAATGGAGTACATATTTTTATTTACCTTAGAATTAAATTTGAATTTAAGCTTAATTTCTACAGTAACCTTTAGAAATTTTTATTATGCAGTCTTTCTTGATGATAATTTGTAATTTGCTATGATTGATTTAGAATTTCCAAATTTCCATCCATTTTTAGAATTCAAAATTTTGGCTAAAACCATCAATTATTGGAAATCCTCTCAATGTAGACTGTGCATGAGGCCAGTACCTGAGCTGATCCTCTAGGGAGCTTCATGGAGAGTATAATAAGGGGAGCCCTTGTTGAGTAATTTATAGTTGATTAACATCATCATGAATTGCTCCCAACTTTATTCATGATTCTGAACACTTGAGATAATTGAAATACCAAAAGAACGAGTATAAAGCTATTAGGACGAGTGGATACTTGAGCCTACTCACAGTCTCTTTGAGGCAGAGGCTCATTTTGTGCATAAGTGTAAAGAAATATATTTTTGGAAAAATAATTCTAGTTCCAGTTAGAAGATGGTGAACTCAGAGATTTCATTGATCACTGCTCAAAGTGTTTAGAGCCATTGAAAACATTTCCCCCTAGACATTGACATGATGGACTTATTTTAATCAGCAATTACAAAAGTTGACCAAGTGCCAGGCATCAGTGAGTAGATTATTGGGCAAAAATCAGTCTTTCCCCCTTGTACAAAACCTGGATGCATCCTGTCCAAGGACAGACTTAAACAGGCAAGGGAAAGTTTATTGAAAACGATTGCAATTGGAGAGAGAGATTGGACTAAACTCTGCTGAAACAAAAGGTGGGACAGTTTACCAATTCTGGAGTGAGCTAGTGGACTGGTACTGGAGGACATTAGGAGGAGACTGGTTAATGTGATTAGGCCATCTGTGTTTGCTAATCAGCACTTATTGAAGTTAGACTCTTGCCCTCCCACAGAGAATGCGGTGCTATCTTTCTTGATGATTACATTTCGAAAAATGGCTCCCATGTCCGTGAGAAAGACATTCCTGGGTTGTAAATCTGGCAAGATTACTAGAAGAAGATTTACGTGTCAAAGGGGTGAAAAAAGAATTTGCATGTTTTTTAGAGTGAATGTTCTAAATAAGGGGAGGTCAAGGGCCTATAAGTCAGGAAGAAACCTGTCTAAAGTTTTATTAAGCTGAAAGGAATGTGAAGGCTGTCTTGGTCAATCTAAACCTTGAACACAGGTAAAGATGTTTGCCAACTCTAGAGAAAAGCCTACAAGTACGGCAAGCTCCTTTACCTTTAATCTCCCATCCTCCCTAATCTGATTTAGATATTTCCCTTGTGTTGTCACAGGCTTACCAATATCACAGAATTTATCAGGTCAAATTGCAATTTTTTGTCTGTTTACTACTCTTGACACTAGACTGTAAGGTACCTGAGAACAGGGATCCTGTTGACATTTGTAACCACAGGACCTACTGTAATTCCCCTTACCTCAATTCATGCCTGCTAAAATAAACTGAATTCTAAAAAAATAACAGAAAAGTAGCTGAGATAGGAAATAAGAATGTGGGAATTACAAAAAAATTAAGAGCCTTTAGTTTAGTAAAATGAAGATGGTAAGGGAATATGATCAGAAGCCATATATTCCTAGAAGGTATGAAATTTTCTAGTAAATCCTAGAAAACTAGAAGTTGGCCACACCCAGTGGAGATAGGAAAGAGGGCTCACATTTAATGTACACTATATGGTAGACACTATGTTAGCATATCAAATTTAATCCTTTATCTGTGAAGAAAGCACTGCAAACCCTATTTTATAAGTAAGAAAACTGATACCTGGAGTGGCCATATACCACCTCCAGAACAGTGAACCAAGATTTAAACACTCACCTTTATGGCCCCAAAGCTGTTAAATTTGGCTGCCTTAAACATAAATTATAATAGTTTAAGTTTAGGAGAGAAAAATGACCAATACTTTTAACTTTGCATATGAGATGATATCCCTAAGAAGGGATCACCCTCAAAATATAAATAGAATCAATAAGTATCAGATGTGTCTTTAAATACTAGAGACAAGCAAGGTTGTAAAGAAAACTGGTGATGTTTGGGGGTACCTTGCAAAACTTTTGAAGGTGGTGTCACCACAAGGAGACTCTGTCTCTTGGTAGCACCATCAGCTCTGCTTCTGGATTGGATGGATTTTGAGATGACATTAGAAGTGTTTTTCTCTTAGAGTTAGGACATTCTCGGATTCTTTAGTAATGAAATACCTTTGATTCTTTGCTTTATCACCAAAAAAGATGGTTTAAAGGAACAACCTTTTTGTTTTTCCAGATACACACTGGGAATGCTATTTACTAACTCTCACTACATGCTAGAGATATGATGGTAGTCCCCTTCTATATCGCAGTATACCGTACAGAAAATATTAAGGCTACTGGCATCAGTCCCATATGGTTAAATAAGCTATTTAAAGGAGGATATTCCTGAACTGGAGAGGGATGTCTGGGACAAGAGCAAGCAGGATGAGGATTTAATCAACAATTTAGTTTTCTCTGGAAGCCTGATAAAATTCAAATACCCATGTCTCGCTTACATGGGACTTATTTTTCAACATAGTATGGCTTGACAATTTTTCTTAAGAATTTGGGATGAGAAGGGAAAACATAATAATTTAATCTAGTCAATAAAAGGAATATTGATGTTCCTCATATTTCTTTGAAGTCCTTTGGTAAATTTCTTGACTTGTCATCTGACTGACTTTTAACCTTTTCTAGAAAAAAAGCATACCGGGAGGAAGTAAGACCTAGTGCTTTTTAGTGTACTCTTGGCATTCTTCCAACTCTTCTGGAAAACATCATTCTATCACTTATATTCCTGTCGAACTGTAAGTTGAAATGAAGAACCCTCTTACCCAGCCTCTTACACAAAAGTATCACGATATTCTTTAAAAGACCCTATCCAAACAGACACATTTTAAATAATTATTAGTTCATCATCATGAGCCAACAAGACTGCAAGGTTGCTTAGCAACAGAATCAGGCACTCTTAACAGGAACATGCATGGGAACAATGGTGAAAAGTGATGGAGATCTTACAAAGGCAAATTCTTTGAATTAAATCTTTGTGAAAAGACATCACAGGGAAGATGAGTTTTTTAACCTAAGAATTGTTTCCTGAGATTGATACATTATTTCATAGCTAAACATCAACCACTTTCCATAGAATAGATAGAACAATGGAACTTTTAGTCTTTACATAATTTAGGGCACTTACAAAACATTATTTATCAGTGTTAGCTTGAAAATGAATAATATTTCTGTGTTGTCCCATTATCTTTAAAACTGTATAGATATATAAAGAAAGGAAGTTACTTACAAAAATAAATACTGCAAATGTATTTGATTAACGACGTTCTATTTTTATGTCATACATAATTAGACTATAAAAAATTGTATTCTTTTAAATTTGAACAAGATATAAGTATATATATATATATATATATATGTATGTATGTATACATACATACACACAAACATGCATTATCTATCTAATTCCCATTTCCAGTGGGAAAAGAAAAGAAAACAAAAAGCCTGCAAAGCATTGTCTCTTTGGGACTCCTAGATTGACTAATTTTTGACTAGTTTGACTGAATGGGCTGATTTTATACTACAATACCTGTAAAGGCACTAACTTGCTTCTATTGGTAAATGGAAGAAAATCCAGTACATATGGGCTCTGTTGATGCAATATGTAAACACCCAGCAAGTTCAAAGAGTAAGCTCAACATCCTGGCAGAAGACCTCAACTTTGACCCTAGTCCCATCTCTGGCTTGGACAATTCACTTAACCACCATAGACCTCATATTCCTCATCTATAAAAGGAGGCCTCCAAGATTATTTTCAGCTCTAAAATTCCTAAAGTTCATGTCCGTCAACTCTAAGTAGCATCATTCTTTTTTTCTCACAGAAGAATTGTTTGTTTTAGTGCATTGGTTATTTGACTACTGTCTTTATGTAAATACTAGAAGTAGCAGGCTTGTTCACCAATACATTCAGGTATCAGGCAAAAAACTTTCAATACTGGGTTTTTGTTTGTTTCTTTCTTCATGGCTGATTGCATGTTGCAGAGCTGATTTTTAGTTTCTGGAAGTTAAAAACATGCAGGTGTAGATATAATATGCTGCAGCCATTTATATCACCAGCCATAATGTTTTAAAACAAGTGGCTTTTTTGCATAGTCTTTAGAAGAGGGTTAGATGAGCACTTCTGTTTTCCTTTTCTTGAGAAGTTTTATAAAAACACCAAAAGGTCATCTTTAAAAGGTCAGACAAGATTAACAACAAAATCTTGGAAGACAGCCAGTCCACCAAGGAAACAAACCCAAAGGACTCTTTACAGATGCAAATCTTAAATAAGCAACAGAACCTGAGAGTGGGGTGAGGGCAGGGGAGAGAAATACGTTGTAGCAAAGAAATACATTCAAGAGATGCCTCGTGGCATTGAACTGTTGGAAAGGAGTAGCAGTAAACAAACCTGGCCCCCAGCAATTGCTAAAGGGCACATTCATTAGGAAGTTGGAAGCAAGAAGTCTAAGATCATGAGTCAGAGAAGCAGAATCATGAGCCACACCCACACTGGGTTCTATATGCTATTGTTAAAACAAAGAGAAGTTGATGTAAATCTTTTAATTGCAAGGCATTGAAAAAGTGGTTATTAATCCCACTAGTTGATGCCAGGCCAGGTTTCTGATTATACAACTGAGGATGTAGCTCTATAGTCCTGACAGCTGGGTAGTAGAGAAGATGCAGTTTTCTTCCCACAAAAATACCACTTCTCCTACTAACAATTCTAAAGGGAGAGAAAGCCTTTAACAGAGAACACATTAAAGGAGAGTCACAGTTATTTAAAACCAGAAACTTAAATATTGATGGAAGAATCAAGTAGGCTTAGGAAGAGAGCAAGCTACAGAAATTGATAAAAGCTTTGCACTTTTAGTTGAAACTTTTAAAATTATAAACAGAAATGGAGAATTCTCTGCCATTTGTATTTTATCCAGTATTCAACTAAGTGGCCTATTAGTTTAGTAGGATGAAAAGTATCTTGCTGGCAAATGTGGAAACTAATACTGAAACAAAAATATAAGGCAGAGACATATTTTTGTAGCAAAGGATTTCACCAGCTTTGTCAGGGTTGACACAAGAATCATATTATAGGGGCTTCCCTGGTGGCGCAGTGGTTGAGAGTCCGCCTGCCGATGCAGGGGACACGGGTTCGAGCCCTGGTCCGGGAAGATCCCGCATGCCACGGAGCAACTAAGCCCGTGTGCCACAACTGCTGAGCCTGCGCTCTAGAGCCCGCGAGCCACAACTACTGAGCCCACGTGCCACAACTGCTGAAGCCCGTGTGCCTAGAGCCCGTGCTCCGCAACAGGAGAAGCCACAGCAATGAGAGGCCCGCGCACCGCAACGAAGAGTAGCCCTTGCTCGCTACAACTAGAGGGAGCCCGCACACAACAACGAAGACCCAACACAGCCAAAAATAAATAAATAAAATAAATTTAAAAAAAAATCATATTATAGTTATACTTAATATAAATGTTAGATTATGTAATACATACATGTATATTCAGTAGAAATAGTCAATAAATTGTACATAATGTACTACAGTAGTAAATGTTAGGTTCTTTTCAATGAATACTTTATAGTGTTTTTGCGATCTTTATAAAGAACCTGGTTTTTAAATAAATACTATTTCAAATTTGGGGAATGAGAAGTTTAAAATAAGATGAACCAGATTTCTACAATCCATTTTCTGATGCTCAAAGTGGGCAGACTACAAAATGGAGCATGGCTGAGGCCATGTGGTCATCTGTGTGTTCCTTGCACTGTTTGAATTTTATGATACATCCGTAATATGCAGGGGCACAAATCACTCATAGGTTATGCTTTTTAGGCAAACTTTTACACACGAATAACAACTAATTAGAATAGACCTTAGCAAAACCGTGATGTTTGCTTGTTTCATCAAGCTCCACTTTCTGAGTTTCCCCTGTGAGTCTATTTATTGCTCTGTCTTCTCTATTCCCTAATACCCTCTGCAGAACACTTATGCCCTCAAGTTCTCTTCCCTCTTGCACATCATCAAAACTTGCTTTTGGATCATTCAGGCTGAGGTAAAAATGACTACGATCTTAAAGCACAACCAGTATTTGAATTTTAATGGGAAAAAAAGATTTAAGCTAAAGGGATGAGATTCCGAGATAAAAGGATGAGAGTTGAGTGCCAACCATCAGTTAGTAGATGAGAAGACATTTTTAGGCATCAAAGCTTTTCCGCGGGCTTCCCTGGTGGCGCAGTGGTTGAGAGTCCGCCTGCCGATGCAGGGAACACGGGTTCATGCCCTGGTCTGGGAAGATCCCACATGCCGCGGAGCGGCTGGTCCCGTGAGCCATGGCCACTGAGCCTGCACGTCCGGAGCCTGTGCTCTGCAACAGGAGAGGCCACAACAGTGAGAGGCCCGCATACCACACACACACACACAAAAATGCCCAGATAAAACATTTCATTTTCCCATTAGAGAAATGCAAATCAAAACTACAATGAGGTATCACCTCACATTAGTTAGAATGGTCATCATCACAAAATGTACAAACAATAAATACTGGAGAGGGTGTGGAGAAAAGGGATCCCTCTTGCACTGTTGGTGGGAATGTAAATTGATACAGCCACTATGGAGAACAGTATGGAGGTTCCTAAAAAACTAAAAACAGGACTACTATATTACCCAACAATCCCACTATTGGGTATATACCCAGAGAAAACCATAATTCAAAAAGATGCATGCACCCCAATGTTCACTGCAGCACTACTTACAATAGCCAGGACACGGAAGCAAACTAAGTGTCCATCAACAGAGGAATGGATAAAGAAGAAGTGGTACATATATACAATAGAATATTACTCAGCCATAAAATGGAACGAAAACGGGTCATTTGTAGAGACGTGGATGGACCTAGAGTGTGTCATACAGAGTGAAGTAAGTCAGAAAGAGAAAAACAAATATTGTATACTAACACATGTATGTGGAATCTAAAAAAATGATATAGATGATCTTATTTGCAAAGGAGAAATAGAAACACAGACATAGAGAAAAAATATATGGATACCAAGGGAGAAGCAGGCAGTGAGACGAATTGGGAGATTGGGATTGACATACATATACTATTGATACTATGTATAAAATAGATAACTAATGAGAACCTACTGTATAGCACAGGGAACTCTACTCAGTTCTCTGTGGTGACCTAAATGGGAAGGAAATCCAAAATAGAGGGGATATATGTATAGGTATAGCTGATTCACTTTGCTGTACACCTGAAACTAACACGAGTGTAAAGCAACTATATTCCAATAAATTTTTTTTAATTAAAAATAGAAAAATATGGGGAAAAAATCAGGGATTTAGGGGGAAAAATTTAAAGAATCATTACCATATGAAAAAGTGATTAGTGTCACTAATGATAAGGAACGTACAAATTGAAAGCACAGAGAGATATCACTAAGAGATGGCAGTGAAGTAGCGCAACTGTTACACACATTAGTGTTCTGTTGGGTGAATATGGTGATCCAAGAGATTAAGAAAAAAAATTTTTTTTTAAATGGGGGAAAGCAGAGCCTTTTTTATTTTATTTATTTATTTTTTTTTTTTTTGCGGTACGCGGGCCTCTCACTGTTGTGGCCTCTCCCGTTGCGGAGCACAGGCTCCAGACGTGCAGGCTCAGCGGCCATGGCTCACGGGCCCAGCCGCTCCGCGGCACGCGGGATCTTCCCGGACCGGGGCACGAACCCGTGTCCCCTGCATCGGCAGGCGGACTCTCAACCACTGAGCCACCAGGGAAGCCCCAAGAAAATAATTTGGCACAATCGAATTTTTAAAAACTGAAAATATCACACTATGATGCAGACATTGTTATTAGTTGTTTGCCTAACTGTTCTTGCATATTTAACACTAGGAGATATGTCAAAAAAAACAGAAAAATAACCCATAAATTCTCTCAATTTATTTGGTAAAGCTTAAATTCATAGCAAACAAATTTTAAATGCAAAACTGAAGATAGTGGTTACCTCTGAGGGGATCAGAAAAGAGGAAAGGTCACCAGAGTCATGCAAGTGATATCAAGGTAAGAGTCATGTTCAGTTCTTAGACTGAATGGTGAGTCTTTGAAAAGATAATCTGGAAAATTAGAAGTCACTGCCTCTACTCTCAAGGTCAGAAAATACGTAAGAGACCCAGAGAGATTTTTTTTACCACACGTGGTTGCAATTTTATAGATAATAAAAAATGAAACCTCATTCTTGCCATTAAATCCATGTTATTTTTTTAATTTGAAGAAAAATGAGGCTATATAAATTTTTACAGTGGTGAACCCTGTAAAACTGCTCCTTTGAACATTACAGTGGTAATTTCAAGTCTTTAAAACACAAGTTTGAAGAGATAGGAAAATCCATTACATGCTCTTTCATACTTACATGTAAATTAATATTAAAACAGCTTTATTAAGTTGTTTATATGATAAAATGCACATATTATAGTATGCAATTTGATGAGTTTTGATGTATGTATAAAACCATGAAACTATCACCACAATCAAAATAATAAACAGATCTGTTGACAAAAAAGTTTCCTCGTGGTCTTTTTAATGTATTCTTTCCAACTCTACCTACCCCTCTAATCCCGGGCAACAACTAATCTGTTGTCACCATGCAATAATTTGCATTTTTCTAGAATTCCGTATATGTTCAATTCCACCATATATACCCTTTTTGTCTGTCTTCTTTCTGTCAGCATATGTGAGATTTATTCATGTTGTGTATGTCAATAATTCATTCCTTTTTGTCATTTTATTACTTTTTATGAATATAGTAAAGTTTATTTACCCCTTTGCTTATTGTTCATTAAACTTTTTTTGACCATATTTAGTTTGTCTTTAATTACATCCAATTTATTTTCATCTTGGACATTGGAATTTTCATCTCTAGAAATTTGAAAGTCTGTTTTGCATTACTTTTTATCTTCTTTGTTTCTACTTCCTTTTGGACATAGGCAGTACAGGTATAATAATTGTTTTAATATCAGTGCTTACTACTTCTAACACTTCCTTGGTAACTT